>NC_044317.1:39494611-39664611 GCF_007474595.2 Lynx canadensis | reverse complement strand
GCCACGCGCTACCCGCCGCGGGAAAATACCGTGTCACCAGTGACCAAAGGAAGAAGGAAATTAGCCATCCAACGGCTTTCCGCCGATTTCTGCTTCGGCCCCCAACCAAGTCTCCAGATGGGGTCACGCTTCAGACCAGCAACGCCTCTCGCAGGTTTAGCCCCTCCGGGTTCAGTTACTTGGGAGGGGACTTTAATCCAGTCATTAAAGATCACCACACACATGCCAAACACACACATTTAGTCACTGAGGAAGAGCACGATCACTGTTTCCTTGGCTGGGTGTTATGATAAGGTCTCAAAAATGGACCGCAGGAGCGGATTCTCAGAGCTAGCCTCGCCTCTCTTTCGGCGAGGGTGTTTTATCCTTTCCAAGCCGCCGGGGCGACTACCTCTTTGTCACACGTCACTTCTAAGCTGGGCTGGTGTCCCCTCGCACACCTGGCCCTCAGCCCCCTCCGGTCCTCTCCGTGGGCTGCAAAGTCCACACAGCCTCAAGTCCTATGTAATTAAATCACATCGGCCTTGGGGCGCCTGGGTGGCGCAGTCGGTTAAGTGTCCGACTTCAGCCAGGTCACGATCTCGCGGTCCGTGAGTTCGAGCCCCGCGTCAGGCTCTGGGCTGATGGCTCAGAGCCTGGAGCCTGTTTCCGATTCTGTGTTTCCCTCTCTCTCTGCCCCTCCCCCGTTCATGCTCTGTCTCTCTCTGTCCCAAAAATAAATAAAAACGTTGAAAAAAAAATTAAAAAAAAAATAAAACATGAATATTAAAAAAAAAAAAAAATCACATCGGCCTCATCCCCGTGCTTCTCCACCATGGTGTGGCACCTAATTAAGCTTCCTTGGGCAAACTTAGCTAGGAACTCAGTCTTCTCTTCAGCAGAATGGGGTCTCAGTGCTTCGCCCAGCCCCTCGTCACACGCCAGGCAGTGGGATTCGCACACAGAGAAGGTAAACAGAGAGACGGAAGAAAGGTCATCCTTAGGGCTACTGCCCCAGTCTCCCTCCTCCGGGATGAGCCTCCCTTTTCTGGAAACTTCTCTTTCCCAGGCCACCCATGGGTCTGCAATGGTAGTCAGAGGGTGCTACCTTAAGCCTAGACCGCCTCTTCTGCCTCCAGCGCCCCTTCTCACCCCACGCTTCTGAAAACTGGGGGACCCATCGAACACCCTTCCCCTCCTCAGGCGGTCAGTGAATGGCGAGCAAGGGCCCTGGGGACACCAGCCACCTCATGGCGCTCGGCTATGTCTCCAGGCCTGGGAGGGTTCGGTTTGCAATGGGGAACTGGTGGCCAGTCACCTCCCTGTCTAAACTGTTGGGCGCAGTGCTGCAGGTGCCTCTCGACAGCTTATGAGAGATGCTTCACTCCATCGTTTAATCACCAAGGATGGGCCACTGATCACTCGAAAGGTGCCAGAGTGCACAGGACAGCAAACAGATAAGACTCCTGCCCTCATGGGTCTTGAAGTTTCATGGGTGAAGAAAGACATTAATCAGATAATTACCCAGACAACTGTCATGATGACAGCTAAACATGGTGACAGAAAAACATGGGCAATTCTAGGATCATAGCACAGACGATCGATCCATTAAAAATTTGAGCCACCTGGGGCGCCTGGGTGGCTCAGTCGGTTAAACATTTGACTCTTGATTTTGGCTCAGGTCATGATCTCAGGGTTTGTGAGTTGGAACCCCGAGTTGGGCTCTGGGCTGACAGTGTGGAGCCTGCTTGAGATTCTCTCTCTCCTTCTCTCTCTGCCCCACCCCTGCCTGCATGAGTGTTCTCTCTCTCTCAAAATAAATAAATAAACTTAAAAAAAAATTAGGGCCACCTGCCTGTTTGTCTCTGTTAGTTTCACCTACTAGGTAAAAACAGTCCTACAACTTTAGCCTTAAATGATCATATTTGGTAGCGTTTCAGCGTCCTCTGACTGTTTCTCTTTGGATTATCTTCTAGTTAATCTTTTACCCTTCCCCTTGTCATCTTGTGTTTCTCTTTGTGGTACCTTTTAAATTTTTTTTTTCAACTTTTTTTATTTATTTTTGGGACAGAGAGAGACAGAGCATGAACGGGGGAGGGGCAGAGAGAGAGGGAGACACAGAAGCGGAAACAGGCTCCAGGCTCTGAGCCATCAGCACAGAGCCCGACGCGGGGCTCGAACTCAAGGACCGCGAGAACGTGACCTGGCTGAAGTCGGCCGCTTAACCGACTGCGCCACCCAGGCGCCCCTCTTTGTGGTACCTTTTAATTATGGTTTCTTAAGGTCTTTGTCACCGCTTTTCACACTTTACAACTTCATCTCGGTGAAGTTTTATCCTTTTTTCTTTTTTCATAGATTTATTTATTTGTTTTTGAGGGGTGGGGGGAGAATGAGTGAGGGAGGGGCAGAGAGACAGGGAGACAGAAAATCCCAAGCAGGCTCTGCACTGTCAGCGTGGAACTCACCAACCATGAGATCCTGACTTGAGCAGGAATCAGGAGTCAGACGCTTAACCGACTGAGCCACCCAGGCGCCCCAGGTTTTGTCTTTTTTAAAATCTCTAGCTTCTGGCCCTGTCTATTCTGGAGGTGGGCATTTCATTTTAAAAACTTGTTAATGGCGTTTCATCGTCTTACCATCTCAGGCTGGTTATTTGAAATCCTGTTATCTTTTCATCTTACCCTAGTCAGTCTGATCTTTCTCACTGTTCCCTACTTCAACTTCTAGCTTGTTCCCAATACTCTAATCTCTGACTGGTATCTGTTATTTTTCCTTTCCTTTTCCTTTACTTTTGTCATTTCATTTTGCTTTGCATTTGTATCTGGTAAGCTAGATGTCCTTGGTTCCACGAGCAGGTGAGAAGCCCTGCACAGGGGCGTCACCCTTACCTCCGGGTGACGTCCGTCTTGTGGTTGGTGCCTGTCCCTCCCACTGGCCCCGAAGCCGGCCCCTAGTCCCCCTCACATGATGCCTGTCTCCTTGGATGATGACGATCCCTGAGACACACACCTCCTGAGCAAGTAACCGGCGGAGGGCGCGGGCAACAAAACCTCGGAGCAGGGACACATAACCCTCGGCCCAGCTATCCTTCCACGCTGGTCCTCCTCGGCCCCGCGTTCATCTGAGGTTCTGCCACGAGCTCTCAGACCCCAGCTGTGCAGACACCAGCGAAGGTCCCGACTGGGGAATCACCTGCCGCGTAGGGGCGTCGGGTCTGGGGAAACAGGTGGTGCCCCAAGCCACAGGCGCCGAGGTGGTGCCCTGCCCTGTGTGGCCTGTCTGCAGAGCGAACCCGGCGCGTCCTCCAGGCCCCGCCTTGGTTTTGGTGCTGTCCCCAGCCACAGAAGTAGCTTCCTTGTTTGGGTTTGGTTTTACCTGATTATAAAACTGGTCATGTGATCATTGCAAAAGATCTACGTAAGGAAGGAAGGTATCGGCCTTAACTCTCCGACCCTGAGATAATCATTCTTAACGTTTTGCTTTATACCCTTTCAGATGTTTCTATGAAAAATTGCATATCTAAATATATTTTCATTTTTGCCAAAAAGGGGGGTCGTATTAGGCCAACGGCTTTGTAATCTGCTTTTGCCACTTCATAATACGTTGTGAATATCTTTGCGTGTCGTAAATGCAGACCGACGCTATCATTTGCAATAACTGCACAGGATTCTATAGTAAGGAAATCACAGTTTCTGTAACCAATTTCTTTTTGAAGTACATTTAAATTGATTCCAAAATTTTACTACTATAAACTGGGCTGCAATGAGTATCTTTGGTCAAACATCTTTGATTATCTGATATACATACGCATACACATATGTGAATAATTTCATAAAATAATTGCTAAGGCAATGGGTAGACATTTATTTGGGGGGCTTTGACATGTTTGCCAAAGTATTCTCCAGAAACTTTGCATAAATACAAACACCTACTGGCAGACTAAGAGAGCGTCTGATTTCTCCCAACCCTATACAGACAATACTCATTGTTATCAATCTTAAAACATCTTTGGCAGCCTGAGAAGCCAATACAGAAATAAATAAACCAAAACTATTTTTAATTGTTTTCTGAGATTGCTAATCGGGTGAAATATTTCCATATGTTTACTGACCATTTATTTTTCTTCCTCTGGGAATCACATGCTCACATTTTGAGGATCCTGTAACATGCTCATTACGAACAGGTGTACTGGTGAAAGCTTCTTCAAACCTCAGCTTCCTTAGCCACAAAATAGAGATAATAGAAATGTAAGTTTCGTGAGGGCAACAGTTGTATCTGTGGGGCCCAGAACAGGCGTGACAGAAGGCAGATATTCAGTGGATATTTGTTGGAAGGAAGGAGAGCGGGAGGGGTAGAGGAAGGGGGAGGAATAACATCTTCCTTATTAAGCTGTGGAAACGGTGGTATTTGCAGGATGTTTCATTCAATTCCTGACATACAGTAAACACTCACTAAATAAGGGCTCTTAGGTGGGCATTTTGTTCTTTCTCGGTTGGGGTATTATCTTTCTTACTGATTTGTGGGCATTTCCTCTCTATTAAGGATATTAACGCTCTACCAGTCAAACTTCCTAACTGGATTTTTTTTTCCTATTTCTGAAAATAAAATAAGAGCCTTTTTCTGAAATTTAAAAATAATATGCACTCATGGTAAAAAAAAAACAAACAAACTCCTAATAGCACAAAAACATATTTTTTTAACGACTAAAAATTATCCTCAATCCTATTGCCCAATTCGCCTGCAGAGAGAGAAAGAGGAGTCAAAAAACTAGAGAGAACAGTGGTGCAGGAACATTTTGGCCCAGGGAGCTGAGACTGGGGAAGTGGCGTCTTGCTTCCCAGGGACACTCACAGGTTCCTGACCCCGGCCATCCACAGGTGAGGCCCCCATCACTGTCCTGGCAAGTGGGGGGGGGGGATGAGGAGCTCTCGTACTCCTCAAATTCTTTTTGTTAAAGCCAACTTAGAGAACATTTCTATTGTTTCCACAAAGAATGGGGATTAAGATACTCTCCTAAATTTTCCATACATGGAATCATACTCTATCTGCTGTTTTGTAGCCCATTTTTTTCATTCAACAATATGTCACGGGCATCTTTCCAAGTCAGTAAATACAGGTCAGCCTCACGCATTTAATGGCTGCAAAGATTTCCTTTACTGTTCTTTGATTATTGACCGTTTGTATTTCTTCTTCTCCGAATTGCCTGCCCATGTCCTTTGACAATTTTTCTATTGGAGGATTTGTCTTTTTCTTATTGATTTGTGAGAGCTTTTTTCTTTGTACCAGGAATGTTAACCCATTGTCTCTCATACGCGTGGCAAATATTTTTTCCATATTGTCTTTTGCAGTTTAGGTTTGAGTCTGAAATACGTGTGTGTGTGTGTGTGTGTGTGTGTTTGCATGTGCACGCATACTGCTTAGAAGTGTTTAATTTTTATGCAGTCAAATTCATGAAAAAATACTTACTGAACATCACTATGCTAAGTGAACAAGTAGTAAAGTCTGCCAACCTTTACTCTTAGAGTTTCTGGCTCCGATGTTATGACTAGCAAAGGCTTCCCCCTACGATTATAAAAATACTTACATTTTCTTCTAGGTCTTTATGTGTTTCTGTTTGTTTGTTTCGCATTTAACTTCTTGCCACATCTGGGATTTATTTTGGCCTAAAGAATGAGTTAGAAGTCCAAAATAAAAAGAAAAGAAAGAGAGAGGAAGAAAGAAAAAGAAGAAGAAGGACAAGGCTCAGCGTTCCTAAACAAATTCATCACTCGCCTCAGGGATTTTACCCCAGCGTCTCCTACTGCTTTGCTGGGTGAGGCCCATAGAATTCAAACTCTGCTGTCCAGCCGAACCCTCTTAGTTTGCTGGATGGGCAATAAAGGCACCTCAGATCTTTTGTCCTTTTTCCTAAGAAAATAATATATGATGAGAACACCTGGGTCCCTATCGGCTAACGATGACGTGATGAAGAGTCTCTCCCATTAAATCTCCCGGCTGTTCCCCGGAGAGGATCCAGCCAAGGTGGCCCTCTCTCCCCACAGTGAACTTGGCCTGGCTGTCCAGTTTGATCTCTCTGACTAGTCACTATTTCCCATGGCGGGCATCCTGCCCCTGGTCACCTGCCACCCTGAGTGTAAGCGAATCTCCGCTCCCTGGTGCTACTCAGCCGAAGAGAACCCTTGTCACCTGCACCTCTGGCCAGCCCCGCCCTGTTCCCGAGCATACAGACTGACTACCAGAAACTGGCTCATCGTGTGCAATTTAGTTCAGAAAAGAGATCCATCAGATTCAGGACCGGCAATTCACCTTGGAGTTACATTTTCATTTAGCTTCCCACCACTCAAGGCAAGTGGCTCAATTCTCCCTGGAGTGTATATGACACCTAAGGCATTTGGCCAGGTGGGTCCTTCAGGCAAAGAGCCGGATATGTCAGCTTGGTCCCTGTCAGCTGCAAGATTTTTGTCTACATTAGTTAGCGGATTCAACTCTTTCAGACTTTGCCTCTCCCCTCCCCCCCGCTCTTCTGCCCTCTGCCAAAATCCTCTGCAGGTTCAGGTGTCGCCCCTGGACCCCATCCCTGAGATCCCAGTGTGCAGATGAGCTCCCTAAGGACCAGAAATGACTCTGCCACTGGTGTGGTCCTCAGAGGTTCTGTACAAGATACGGAATTATTACGAATCAACTTCTATTTCCTCACTTACTTACGTGAGCATCTCAGGGGTGCGTTACTCTTGGCATTGACTTGGTATTTAAGAAGCAGGAACACTGAATTGGAGTTCACTTCAGTTTCATAAAATCAGCTCCCGACTGCTCAGGTGATGGAGAAGGCAGGGTCAGGGCCAATGGGAAGGGTTCAAATAGGACAGGGGAGACCAGCATGAAAAGGTGAAATGCAGCCATTGTGCCAGCAGAGATAGGAAATAGAGTTTCTGAGGGGCAGGATGTAGAAGCAAACACTAAGAGGATCTATAAAGTGTGTGCAGTGGGTAAGCGTCTGAGCTGTGACGTCAGATAATCCTAAACTGAATCAAGTATCTGCCATTTGCAAGCAAATGACCTCAAGCTTTTCACTTCTCCAAGCCTCGGCTTTCTTCTCAATAAACTAGGAATGACCATAGTCATGCTTACCATTTAGGGACATTTTGTGGAGCACATGAGATAAAACACCCATAGGGTTTAGCACTGTATCTGGCAAGTAATAAACTCTCCGTAAATATGAGTAGTGATTGTTGTTACTGGCATTCAATTGTTAATCCCTTTAGTAAGGCAGGGGGGTAGGTGGGAACCTTTTCAAAAAGGAAATAATCCTACCTGATACCCATATTTGGGGTCTAAGGCTCTGTACTCAGGGTAAAAGGCTAAACTTCTTCTGTGTGACCAGGCCAGACCTTCAGTCACACATCCTGAATAAATCCCAAGAGGAGGGTCGATAAAAAGCGCAAAGCCGGCAAGGAGCTCAGTGAACAGCATCACACTCCCATTCCACAGATGGAAGGACTGAGGGTCTGAGAGTGAGAAAGGTCCCACAGCAAGGTGGTGGTACTGCTAGGATAAGACTCAAAGTCCTTGCCTTTGTGGCCCATCTCTCCTCATTTTACTGAGACTGTTGGACCAGGGGCAGCCATGGGTTGTCGGAGCATCACCAAGTCATCCCAAGTGGAATTTAAGCCCACCCCAAGAAACCATGTGCTCCAAGGGAAATGATTTAAAACAATCTAAGAAACACTTTAGAAAAATATTAGCTATCTTAGCTCGGGCTGCTATAACAAAATATCATAAACTGGGCGGCTTCTCAACAACAAAAATTTATTTCTGTCGTTCTACAGGCTGGAAGTCCAAGATCAGTGTGCCGACCCGATGTGGTTCTGATGAGAACATGCCTCCTGTCTTGGCGACAGTTGACTTCTCCTCATATCCTCCCATGGTGGAAAAGGAGCAAAGCAGCTCTCTGACTTCTCACAAGGGCACTAGTATCATTCAGGAGGGCACCACCCTCATGACCCAAAACCTCCCCAGAGCTCCAGCTTCAAGTTCCATCACACTAGGGATTAGATTTACAAATGAAATTGGGGGGGACCCAAACATTTACTCCTTCACATCAGCCTCATGGGTTAAAGATGGCTGGCCCTCAAAGAAGGATTTGGAAGTACTTCTGGAGAGAGTGCCACCTTGACTTTGGATTCTGAAGACTCCTGTGGGCAGGCCCGCAGGCCCTTCTGGGATCAGTCACGGGAGGGACCTTCACCACATACTCACTCACCCACCATCTTTCCCTCACCCCTGCCCATTGCAGCCCCTGAGCAATGATCTCTACCAAACCCTTGCTGGATGTGCATTATCCAAGGCCAAGAGGAATTCAGGTCTCCAAAGACCTTTTTCTTCTCAGCCTTGAGGTCAAGGGAAACTAAGAGAGCTAATGTGCCTGGAGAAGCCCAAATGTGACTGCTTTGCAAAAAAAAAATAAGACAGTTACATAAAACTTTTAAAACGTGTAAGGCACATTTTGTGTAAGTCTGATGTAAAGTCTAAGATCGGGATGTTTGGAGATGCAATATAAAGTTACGTTATTAAAATAGTATGACATTCTAACACTCCACACATATATACATACACAGAGATAAGTCTCTTTTATCTGTATAGATAGGCCCTCAAAAAGGAGCAGATACTGTATATAGAAACACGTTTTTCTATTGATTGTGATTATATTATTGGAGATGAGCTCTTCTGGAAAAAGAGGTGGTCTTTAAATATATCAAGCACCATGCAATAATGTAGCAATTTATTAAGATTACACATTTTAAGTAAAAATTAGAATTCTATTTCAATGGCATTGAGAAAAAAAGAAGAAGAAGAAAAAGAAGAACCAAATATGAGTGAAAAATAGCCAGGCTTATTTTTGTTCTTGGCACTGTAACCTACAGGCGTAAATGAAAACAGCAATGACGACTCAGCCGAACAACATGGAGTGGCTGGGAGGCACAGTGGTCCCTCGCTGCCCACACCCCACAGTGTCCCACAGGCAGTGGTGCACCTGGGTGGGGGGGGGGCACCTGTCGGACAACTGTTGGGGAGTGGATCCAATTGCCCTGAGCCTCCGCCCCCTGCTGTGAAATGGGTGCCCTGGCACCCACCTCATCCAGACAGCCAGATGAGGAAATGAACAACTGGGGGAGCCCACACCTAACTGATTGCATATGGCGGACGGGGACGTGGCTAGAAGCTCAGCGAGTGAGACTTCTGGGGTTTCCCACTCATCCTGGTCCTGCTCAGGTCTTCCGTGTTGAGTCTCTGCATGACAAGCATGGGAATGCGTGCGCGCGCACACACACACACACACACACACACTGTGTTCACACACACAAACACAACCCCACCCTTAAACACTCAAATGTGCAACACTGAAGCGGTTTCCTTTGAAAAGCACTATCTTAAAATACAACAGTCCAACATAAGGCAGAGTCCTGTGGCCTCTCCTGGAGCACCATTTGGCCTCCTAGCCCCACACGGGGCACAGGGTAGGAGGGCAGGAGCTGTGCTGAGTCTAGGGCTGCATCGTAGGGCGCTGTGAAAATGAGGGATGCAAAGTCACATTTGAGTGCCTTCACTTTGAAAAAAGGAAGAAAACGTGGGCTTGAGTCAAAAGTCTCCTTTGGTGATAAAGATTACCGTGCAACAATAGAGCGAGATGTGTCAGAGGCTGCCCCTCTCTCATCCACACGGGATGCGTCCCCCTGCATGCTGGGTTATTGTGCATAAGGAATGACCTAGCCAATGGGAAGCCTATGGGTGGCTTATGCATGTTGTGATAAAATGTAAATGCACTAGAAAGGTCACGAGCAGAGTGATCATTACCATTGTGGAACTCTGACCAATTTGCCATTCAAGAGCATCATCGATGACTCAAGCCATTCACCGTGCCTCTTAAATACACACACCCGGGGGCACA
The DNA here is from genome assembly GCF_007474595.2 of Lynx canadensis. Taxonomy (NCBI): domain Eukaryota; kingdom Metazoa; phylum Chordata; class Mammalia; order Carnivora; family Felidae; genus Lynx; species Lynx canadensis. Next base: position 39,654,686 of record NC_044317.1, on the reverse strand, counting down.
CCCACAACGGATGGTCATTGTGGCTGCCAGTGTCTCTCCATGTGTGTGACAGCACCTGCAGATGCTGCGTCTCTGGCATTTAAGGAGAGGAAGGGGGAGGGGGAGGATTACCACAATGTCTACCGATTTGACCACTAATCCTCTACCTTGGAAAGGACGTTCAAGCCTCTGAGCCAAGCTCCCCCAGAGGGCATGCACTTTGGGGTAGAACCCACTCACTCTCACCCCTACACAGAAGGAGGCTACACCAGCATCACAGAACACAAGACTGCCCCTGCCCCCATGGAGACCCAGCTCACCACAAGGAAAGCCCCTGATCTGGGCCAGCCTCAAACAGTCACTGTCACATGTATCCACAGTGACCTTGAGCATCAAGGGCATTCAAAAGGCCCAGAACTGTGCCCTCTGAGCCCCCCATCTTTACATTTGGCCTCCCAAATGTCACTTCCTACCCACTAACTGCCTCTGCTGCCTTCCCCCATCTGCAGTTCCATGAGCAATGAAATGAGGGATTTGTTCATTCAAACAACAAATTTTCACTCACACCCATTCTATGCAGCTCCCCATGCTGGTGTTAATCAACCCACAGCTCACTGCCCAGACCACTGCTGTGGAATAGGACGAGTATATGGATCATTAGCTGCCTCCTCTCTCCTCCTCATGGAGGAAACACTAAGAGCCTTAAAAAGATGTTTGTGAAGGCCCATGGCATTCCCAGGAGTGATCATGTAGGCTGGTGCAGGATAGGGCAATGCAGGAGAGCTTCCTGGAAGAGGTGGCCATCCGGCTGAGCCTTCAAAGATAAGTAGAAGTTTGACAAGTTAAGAGGGCAGAAGACATTCCACAGAAAGGAAATGGAGGGTATAAATGGACTAAAGTGTTTCCAAAATAAGCCAGTCCCCTTTGCATGAGTTCAGGGCATGGGGAAAGGGCCAAGGCCAAGAGCAGGAAGAGCAACCCAAGGTTCAGGTTCCCCTTACACCTGGACACCAGGTCCTCCAGAAGCCTCGTGAGAGTGCACATTCCTTCCTTCAGTAAGTTCATCCAACAAATATTTGTTGGATCCCAACTATGTGCCAGTCCCTGCATCGTGCATCTTTATGCAAAGTGTTGTCAGTACAGTCAGGGGACTGAAAATTATTTCTGCAACTGTATATCTTGATTCTCTCGACTGTTCTGACAAAGGCAAAGCACGCTACCCACTGCTGAAACCATCATCTCAACAGGCTGGCCTCTCTGCACTACCTCGACTGCAGTCTCTTGCTGTAACTTCTTTGGCTTCACATCTTGCTTCCGTGAGCACATATCCTTCCTGCCGCTCCGTGACACAGCACACTGGGTCACTCCATGACCCGTTCACACTGTGAATCCCAGCCTGATGAGCCTTTGGAGCCCGGAGGATTTTCTTCAATCAGAAATACCTATGAAGAGCCCCCTAGGCTGAGACTGAGTCAGGAAACCAGTCCCAAGTTCCACTGTGAATGTGCAACCTTGGGCAGGTCCTTTCTGTCCTGCCAGTGAAATAATACATTTACATATTATATCTCCCCACCCAATATTCTATAATTCTATAGACAGCTGCCTTTCTCTCCACTGGATACACCAGTGTGCCTACTTGCTTGTTCAGAGATGAGCTCAGTTTCCTTCCAGAACCCTCCTTGCACTCTCTTTGTCTCGTGCAGCACAGGATCTGTTTATTCATTTGCCCAACAAATGTTTATTGAATGCTAAGTAGCAGATACCACTGCCGGCATGGGGGGCAGAGCAAGCAGACAGAACTTCCTCCCCACCCCCACCCCCGCCAACCCCCGGAGCCTATCACCTTCTCTGAACTGCCAGGATGTCTTCACTTGGCATCTCGCGCAGCATTACCTACATTTCATAGCCAAGGTCTTATTTTCTCGTGTCTTTCCATGAAGAAACATGCACATAGTGAGCTCAATTAAGTAATATAATACAGGAAGTACAAAGAGTTTACAAGACTTACTCAGTGCCTCAATGCTACAAAACATAGCTGGGCAAGGACCAAAGTCTTCTGGCTCTTGGCCTAGCTCACAGTCACCTGCTGAACAGTTTTTGGCCACGATGTGTAATCACAGGAAACATCCGCTAAATCCATGCCCGTGTGGTTAGTGGTACATAGAGGCATCTTTGAGCCCTTAAAGAAGACTCTCAAAAGGGCCTGTAGAGCCCAGAAATAAAGCCAAGCATATATAGTCAACTAATATCTGACGAGGGAGCCAAGAATACTCAATGGACAAAAGACAGCCTGTTCAATAAATGGGGCTGGGATAACTGGATAATCATATGTAAAAGAATGAAACTGGACCCCTATCTTATGCCACGCACAAAAATTAACTCAAAATGGATTAAAGACTTAAATGTGAGACCTGAAACCAGGAAAGTCCTGGAAGAAAACACAGCAATAAAACTGCTTGCCAATGGTCTTGGTGATGATTTTCTGTAGAGGACACCTAAAGCATAAACAACAAAATCACAAATAAACCAGTGGGGCTATGTAAACTATAAAGCTTCTGCACAGCACAAGAAGCCATCAACAAAGTAAAAGGACAACCTACTTCCTATTTATGGGAAAAAATATTTACAAACCTATATATCTGATAAGGGGTTAGTATCTAAAATATATAAAGAACTCCTACAATCCAATAGCAAAACACCAAATCACCTAATTTAAAAGTGAGCAAAAAACCTGAATACACATTTTTCCAAAGAAGACATACAAAAGGCCTATAGGTACATGAAAAGGTGCTCAAATCCCTAATCATCAGGGAAATGCCAAAAATCCTGATGTCACCACACACCTGTGAGGATGGCCATTATCATGAAGACAAGAGATAACAAACACTGGCAAAGATGTGGAGAAAAGGGACCCTGTGCACTGTTGAGAATGGACACTGTCACAGTCACTGGGGAAAACAGTATGGAGGATCCTCAAAGAATAAAAATAAAACTATCATATTATCCAGCAATCCCACTTCTGGGAATATATCCAAATGAAATGAAAATACTGACTCAAAAAGATATCTGTATCCCCCACGTGCATAGCAGCACTATTTACAAACAGCTAATACATGGAAACAACCTAACTTGTCCATCAGTGGATGGATAAAGGATGGATAAAAAAGATACAATATACATACATAATGGAATATTATTCCGTCATAAAAAAGAGGAAGCCCTGCCATCTGTGAAAACATGGATAGACCTTGAGGGCATTATATAGGCTAAGTGAGATAAGTCAGACAGAGAAAGGCAAACACTATACGATCTCACTTACATGTGGAATCTAAAACAAAAACAAAAAGAGACTCCCAGAAAAGGAGATTAGACTTGTAGTTACCAGAGGTGAAGGGTGGCGGAAGGGGGGAATTGAAGGAAAGTGGTCAAAAGGTACAAGCTTCCAGTTAGGAGACAGGTGAGTACTTGGGATGCATGACCACAGTTAGCACTGCCGTGTGATGTAAAGGAAGGTTAGTAAGCGAGTACATCCTAAGAGTGCCCCTCACCAGGTGAATTTATTTTTCCTTTTTTCTTTCTTTTCTTTTTATTGCCTCTACATGAGAAGATGGACGTTAGCTGAGCCTATCGTGATCACTCCACAATATGTGTAAATGCTGTACATCTTCAACTTATGGTGATGTATGTCGACTATTTTTCAATAAAACTAGAAAAAAACTGAGGGGTACCTGGTGGCTTAGCTGGTTAAGTGTCCGACTCTTAATTTTGCCTCGGGTCAAGATGTGACAGTTTGTGAGATCAAGCCCCGCGTTGGGCTCTGCGCTGACAGCCTGAAGCCTGCTTGGGACTGTCTCACTCCCTCTCTCTCTGCCCCTTCCCCACTTGTGTTCTCTCTCTCTCAAAAACAAATAAACATTTTAAAAAACTAGAAAAAATGAAAAATAAAGGTGAGAAAGAGAGGCTCTGGAAGTTACTTTGGGCTGTGCCACGTATCCCACTTTTATGCCATGCGTTAGACCTAGAGACAGATGGAGCCTCTGCGCTCCTGGACGCTGAGCTCCAAGGGTACGTGGGACTGGTCAGAAGCATCATCACTACTTGTACCTTAAAGTCACAAGGTCAACTGTCACACTCCCCAGACAGCAGATTCACCTCCGCCTTACCCGAGAGGCTTCGAAATCCAAGCAGAAAGAGAGAAAGGGCTACGTGAATTTCCAAAGCTGAGAAAGACGACTGTGACTCTGCAAGGTGTCCAGTGCTCCTGGGGACGACAGCTGTCCCCGGCGCAGACTGTGCATGTGCTGGAACCCCAGCCTTTAGCTTGAGTGGTCCAGTCGTAACCGCTCCTCCCAGGGGTCTACCAGTCACCCCTGCGTCCCTGTCGGCCCTCTGTGCGGATTCCCAGGCCAATTCTGTTCTCAATTCAGAATCAAACATCCCAATTTTTCTAAATAATGTTTCTAGGTACAACTAACTATTCACATGTTCTGGACCTTTGTTGAAGAAGAGTTTTTGATTTTAGGGGGGAAAAAAGGCTAAGTAGAGGAAAGAATAATGAGGAGAAAGGCAGAGCAGCTCAGATGCCTGATCCTCCTGTGCGGTGACCATTCCCTCCAAGGCTCTGGGAAGAGTTGCAAGCTCCCCAGGTATGAGGAGAATCACAGAAAACCTGAGCCCCTCCTAAACTTGAGATGCTTAACACATCATTTCTGCCTGATGCGCGGCATTCAGAATTTCATGGAGCCTAGAGGGACGTCTGAGCCAGGACCTGGTGCGGGGGAACATCCACAGCGCAGAATTTAAGAGACCTCAGCATGATCACATGTCGCCTTCTCGAGACTTCCAAACACGGCCAACCTCTGGTGTGTCTCTGAAGGACGGGGATGGCTTCAAAGAACTCTCAGTCCTACCACAAACACAGTGAGTGATGCGAGAGTTTGAATTTCTACCACCTGGATGCTCTAAAAGGTTCCAAATTATGGATTTGTTTTTCTTCTTTCTCTTGGTCTATGTGTCTATAAAATGAGCCTTTTAATCCAGCAAAGCTTGTCACATTTTCAATTTCTGTGCTAAGTAAAACAACAAAAAGTAAATTAGTGTTGCATATGTAATGGACATTAGAAAAAAAAGTCTGAAGGAAATTCTATTAAGCCCACTGCCTGGTTACCTCGTTCTTAACATGGCTATGCCTGTTTCTAAAGCAAAGCCTTACATTTTCTCTAACAAAGGTTTGACGTTCACTAAAATGTCAGCTAAAGTTGCCAATAAATACTCACGGCTGGTGACTGGGCAGGGAGGGAAGGTTTAGTTACCCACGTTTTCATTAGTACACATGCTGACGAAAAAAAAATCTTTTAGTACTTAAAAACCAAAGTCATGACAGCTGCCCAGAACTATTTGTGCTGAGGGATGGGCAAACAGAAAGAAAGAAAGAAAGAAAGAAAGAAAGAAAGAAAGAAAGAAAGAAAGAAAAGGAAAAAAAGTGAGTAATAGCAAGGAAGATATTTAAGGAAAGCAATGATTGAACTTTAAAAAAATACTGCAGACTCAAAATGCTGGCGGCAGGCTGACTGCTATTTTAACCAAAGCCGCTGATTTCTGAGAGGTCTTCTGCTTTTACATATTTACGTCTTGCAAATGTTGGGCGTTATGGCGCTGAAATAGGTGTGGCTGACTTTGAAATTCAAGCTCATGGCGTCTGTGGTCCATGAACCCATCCCGATAGGGCTGGCTAGTCAGAAGCAAAACTGGCTAGTTATGAAACTACCATAGTATATGCTTTATCTGCACCGCATTTAAAGGATTTACCTATCTATCCCGCTGCAGACCCACTCATTGAGTAAGAGCCAACAGCATATGATTGTGTTAATTAATCTGCTATTGTGAGTAAAGGAACAGCTGCAGTGGTCTCGTGGATACGTTGTCAAAAGAAAACAATGTAATGTTAAGCCTCTGACTGCATATTCTGTTACAAAGAAGGTTTACGAGAAGTTAAATTCATAAATCACAGATCATTTTTATAATAATAATAAATAATATCTGACCTTTAAAAGGAAGGTTTGAGTGTTCTTAATTTCGGCTTGAAATATGTTCTGATATATGATACCTAAGCTTTAACCCAATTCTTTGTTTTGAAAACAAACATTCCCCAGAAATGATGGGAAGGGGAAGGAGCTATAGAAATGACCTCTGACTGTACGAGATACATGCCATTGTAGTTCTAACAAAGATCAGAGCCCAAAATATCAAGTTAAAAGAAAAACTTGTTGGCATGCGTCCAATGTCTCATATAATAAAAACGCAATTTCTAATACTATGCAGAAATGGAGAGAAAGGGGACATTCATTATGGGGAACACACATATTATTTACATGGGCTTTATCTTTCTTTATGCAGATAAGGCACAGAGAGCACTTTCTGTCTAATTAATATTCTGTGCCCCTCCATGATCCAACCTTCCCACCCCCATCCTCGCCCAAAACACAACCAAGACTCTGTGCCCACCCCCTGTGTACATATAGCCAGTTAGCAAGAAGGCAAGGGAAGGTACCCTTAGACAAAGGGAAATAAAATCTCGTGTTCTGGTGCTTAATCCAGGGCAATAAACTGTAGCAAAAGTCAGAAGGAAAACACAAGACTGATCAAGGAATATAAAGTTGAGCTATGGCTAATGGGATTTGGTAAAGAATAACGTCTTGTATATCTTTGAAGAGCACTCATTTGGAAAAAAAAAAAAAAAATGCTGGGCTCCCCCAACAGACCCCGGGAGAGGAGTCCACGCCCTTTGACCTAAGTCGTGCATGCCTATTCCGGGCGATCTGGGGGTGACCTTGTGCTTTCTAGCACCTCTTATTTCCAAAGAATTTTTCTTAGTGCATGGGCCTCAACATTACTCTCTTTCAGTCCCCCCCCCTTCCCAGCCCCCTTTTTAGATGAAAAAGCCATTTGAGAGGGAAACCATAGGGTTTGATCGGGGAAGCACAGGGCAGAAGACAGGATGAAGTGGGTTTGATCTGTGCGTCCCTTCCCTTTGTTTGGGGAGCTCACAACAAAAGGCAGCTATTTTTAGCTATGGATTGGCATTGTATTACCAGGTATGTGTATCGACCTGATAAAGAGAGGGACTCTGGAGCCCCCGCCCCCAACAAACACTGTGGTGTCATTTGCAGCAAAGCTCACAGGCCCCAGGAAGGCAAACCTGGAAGAACAATCTTAACCCGGAAAAATTCCCTAACCAGGAGATGGAAAGTCTCCGGCTTCTTTTGCTTACCTGGTTACAACTGAAGGAACAATACCCCCAGAGTGCTGTTCTTTCGGAATGGTGCTTCTCTTGGATGCCATTTTAAAGGGGTTTATGGGGAGGAAAATTATCATGGAGTGGTAATTATACAAAACACCCTGCCCCTTGAGTCAGGACACAACTGACCATTTATTCTCAAGAAGGCAGGCATCATGGCCGTCCCCCACATCAACTGAGGCTCTCTGGAACGCCCTGGTAGACGCTTAAATAGCTCAGTGCTCTTCTGACTGGACTTTCCATATTTACCCTGCCCCCCCCCACCCCAGCCTCCCACCCAGACCCCCGTGTCTCCAGTGCCCCCTCACTCCTGCTCCCTGCTGACACCCCCAGCCAGGGCTCTGCCCGATAAGCAGCTGGCCTATTAGTCACCACGCCGGGGCGCCTAGCAAACAAAGTCTTCATTATTACCAACTTCTACATTTTTTTCTTCCAAATCCAAATTTTTCACTTTAAAATTTAAAATCTTTATTTTTTTTTTTTTCTTATACCAAAATAAAAAACTCTTCAGTGGGCAATCTGGGATACTTGACATTTCCCGGTACTGTACCCCAGCAAAAGACACCATCAACCTGGGGAGCCTAAGGACATACTTAGGAGAAAGTGGCCTTTGGATAACAATGGTGCCTTATTTTTGCTTCCAGGAAGAGTACGTGGGAGAAGGGAGAAAACGCCCGTCACTGGCCAGTGCAGAAGTTTCTTTAAGTGAGTAACGTTATCTACACGGAAAGGGGAAACCCATGGTGACCCCATAAAGAGCCCACGGAAGAGCAATTTTGAAACCAGAAGTCGGGTTTCTGTTTCTGCCATGACCAACAAAAGGATGTGACCACCATTTTCTCATCTGTAAAATGGAGATCTAAACATGATACATGGAGAACTCCCTCCCAGAGGGGGAAAGGGTCTACAAATAGTAAAATGCTAATTTTGAATACTTAACGAGTCTTTCGCCCCAATTGGATTGTCTCCCTAGTCACAGGAGTGGTCCCCACATTCTAAAGCTTCTCAAAAACGGATGGGAAGGAAGATTGTGTTTACTCAGCAGCAAAACTATGTGCTAGTCTAAGGAGTGGTCAACTTGGTTTAAAAAAAAGGAAAAAGTCAGCAATGGCTTTTATCCTCCAAAACCCAGCATTGTCCTTGCTGGTTCCCACACACTAGAGCCAATGGAGAGCCTTGTAAACCTTCAAACTCACTTCAAATACACGTGAGGTGCATAAGAAGCTCTCGGTATAGGCGGCTGGTTTTCAACACCTGTTGGCTTTGTCGCAAAGCCTGCAGAACAGGAGGCAGCAAATATATGTCATCAAGTGCCCTCGGGCCATTTGGATTTTACTTCTCCTTCTTTAGCCTCTTGAATAACCTTCCACGTTTTATTTATAAAAATGTTCCATACTTGTAGGAGATTTGGAAAATGGAGAAAGGTATAAACAAAAGAAACTGAAAACCATTTTTAATTCTACCCCCTCACTATGACTCTTCAAGTCAGGCGTATGCACTTAACTGTGATTAACACGTCCGTATTCAAGCAGAAACAGAATGGTGATTGTGTTTAGTTTCTCATCCCATTCTGTCACTTAAAAATAATATTCTGAGGGGCGCCTGGGTGGCTCAGTCAGTTAGGCGTCCGAGTCTTGGTTTGGGCTCAGGTTACGATCTCAGGGTTCATGAGTTTGAGCCCCGCATCGGGATAGGCGCTGACAGCACAGAGCCTGCTTGGGATTCTGTGTGTGTGTCTCTCTCTGCCCCTTCCCTGCCCATGTTTGCTCGCTCGCTCTCTCTCTTTCTCTCTCCTTCTCAAAAATAAATAAATAAACATTAAAAAATAATAATATTCCAAGTATGGTTTGAAGTTATTGTTCTTGAGCATCATATTCCATGACTTCATTCCATCATGTTTCTGTGTTTTGCTTCAACATCCCTGTCTAACTGAGCATTATTCCAAGAGACGAGGGCCTCGTCTTCTTTAAGGTTTGGAAGACGGTCTTGCTGCCCCAGCTCTCAAGAGCCCGAGGTCCCGAACAAGAACTTGAAGTGTGGGTTTGAGGTTCTCTGCACTAGCATTCTGAGATGGCCGCTGTGGCCCCTGGGCCACGTCCTGATTTTCCCTGATCTATCTGTCAAGAAACCTCAGTTAGCAGCCCCAGCACTTAATGAGGCTCTAATGCTGTGGGAACTGGAAGTAATGTATAAAACGAAGAACAACAATAATTCAACATAAGCTGAATTTAAGAGTACTATAAAAGCATAAGCCAATCTCCGACAAAAAGGAGACATCTTGCTAAAAACCGCATTAGCAGCCAACACCAGCCCTGGCCACTTATCTCCTCCAAGGGGAGCAGCGAGTGGGGGCGGCTGTCCGTCTATGTGCAGCCCAGAGTGGCCCTCAGCTCTGGTTCCAGCATCACACCCCTCGAGCTGCCCTCTACCCCACCCTGCCTTCTTGCTTTCAGAGAGGGGGGCAGAGTGAATGCCACAGGAACGTGTCTGTGTGATTCAACCCTGGGAAGAGTCTGTCGAGACACTCAGATTTTTAAAAAGTAGCTAACAGTTTTTCCTTTTGAAAATTTTTAAAGTGAATACGAAGACCTGCTCCTGGTGGAATGAAAGAGATCACATCTCATCAGTAATGGACGCAGGGAGAAGAAGAAAACACATCTCCAAATGCCAGTGACAACATCAGGAATTAATTCAGGAAGAGCCCTACAGAAACAGCTGGATATATTGAGCACTTCTCGAAGCCAGGCTTAGGGGAGTCCCGCCGCCCCTCCAATACACGCCGGGATAGCGGGCCACCTTCACAGGCCACTAAGGTTGTCGAGTGCAGGATTAAAGGACAAAGGAGACACGCTGACTAGCATTACATAGATAGATCCATCTGGGTCCAAGCCGGGCCTGTGTGTTAGAAGACCAGGCAGGTACTCTGACAGTCACCCAGGCTGGGAAGGAATCTATAAGCAGATGTCAGTCTCGGATCAGATTCAGTGGCAGATCGAGAAGCGAAGCCACGAGAAACGGCTACCTGTGAGACACCCTGGCTCCCGGCAGAAGCCCTAACTGCTCTGGGTAATATTTCTGGAGCAAGTTGCATCCTGATATTTTAAGCTGAGAGTTTTATTGCTGCTGAAACCATACAGTTGAAAAGGAAATTGAACAGCCTTCTCTCTAAATCATCTGATTTATAGAAATTGAAATTGATTCATATAATTGGAGACCACTAATTATAGGAGTTGAAGAAGAAAGATTGTATGCCAAAGTTCTAATTGCTCAACTATCGGAGTTAGTCAAGATTTGTTTCAGGGAATGGGGAAAATTGTCATTTTCTCTGGAAATCCAGGGAATATGATCAGTAGGCTGGTTTACTACTACTGTGCCCTTGCTTCTTACTCCAGGTTTCGTAAGAACAAAACAGTTAAGTTTGACCTTCCTAAGATGCGCCAGGGGGTTGATTTTTCTAATTCATTTTTTTATCATTATGGAAGCAATGCTACACGATAGAAAATACAGGAGAGACAAAGCAAGAATGCCCCAGAACGTCACGCGTGCCATAATTATTTTAGCGTGCCTGCTTCCCTGCTCTTCTGTGCCCGTCTTCTCCCGTGGCCGTGCTCACAGTCCACTTTCGGTTGTGCTTCTTTCTTTTGTTCTTGTGCACAGTCCTGAAAAACCATCATTTTAATTGACTGCACAACTGTCCATCAAGGAGACCTGGTTCCATGGAAAACCCAATGCCATACATTTAGCTCAATTCCCGTCTTAATTTTTGACATCTTAAATGATGCTATAATGAACATTGTGCGCATATAGCTTTTTTCACACTTTGGATAAATTCCTTAAAATAGATCCTCAGAAGTAGAATTACTGGGTCAACGAGTCTAACGTGTTATTACTCTTGATAGGTATTGACGAATTGTCTTCTGTGGGGACGTCAGCCATTTAGAATGCCACCAGCATTATTGCGAGTCCTGGTTCTCTGTCTCCTCGGCAGTCGGCAGATTTAGTTTTTAATATTTGTGAAAATTCAAGAGACCAGAAATGGTCACTGGATTCTTGATTCAAGGTTGCAATTTTTTAATACTAGAGCGGCTCATCTGTGTTCCTTGTATTTAGCAGTTTCAGTGCCTCTGAGGCGAATTATTGGCACTTGCCCTTTAGCTGAGCCAAGGAAATATTTGTGGAGCAACAGGACCAAGTAGACCAAAACCAGATAAGTGATTACAGAAAACACATATGCCACACGTAGACTGAGGGCCCCTCTCCCCTTCCCGGTGAGTAAGCGTGATGCAAGCCACTACAAAACGAGAGCACTCCTTTACTGGGCCCTGGGCTCGGGCTGCATCCTCTCCAGTCTCTGCCTCTGAGCCCATCTTCTCTCCTGCTATGGGTTCTCCAGGCTGGCAGTATGATAAAAGCAGACTTGTAACATCTTCCTCTGAAATTTGATTTTGCTAATGAGGTAGACCAAATTAAGAAAAAAACCTGAGAAAGTGACATTAATTTGGAACAACCAAACAAAAACCAACAATAGTTTGATTTTCCACTCTACAAACCTTATAGCACTTTACAAACAAAGTAATTAATCCTTATAACAAAGAAGAGATATGCCCCCCCTTTCCTGAGTCCCAGAAAAATTAAGAGCCATTACACTGAGTTTGAGTCTTTGTTAAAGGGATCAAGAGAAGACAGGTGGAAGGAAGGAAGGAAGGAAAGAAGGAAGGAAGGAAGGAAGGAAGGAAGGAAGGAGAAGGAAAGGAGGGGGGAGGGAGAGAGGGAAGGAAGGAATGAGGGAGGGAGGGAGAGAGGGAAGGAAGGAAGGAAGGAGGGAGGGAGCGAGGAAGGAAGGAAGGAAGGAAAGAAGGAAGGAAGGAAGGGAAGGAAGGAAGGAAGGGGAAATAAAAGTCCACTATTAGCTCAAGAGAACCAAGCAAGGAGTGCATGTGTCCTGCACAGAGGTGAGCTTTTAGAAGGCTAGAGGACATCCGGAATAGACAAATCTATAGGGACAGAAAAGAGATTAGTGGTTTCCTAGGGCTGGGAGTGACCAGGGGATTTGAGCTAATCGTGAAAGGGTATAGGGCTTCTTTCTGAGGCGATGAAAATGTTCTAAAATTGATTGTGGGGAGGGTTCACAATTCTGTGAACATAATGAAAATCACTGACTTACACACTTTGCATGGGTGAATTGTATGGTTTGTGAGTTATATCTCAATAAAGCTGCTACAAAAAAAGAAAATAGCTAGAAGCTTGCAGGAATCCATGTAATGAGAGAGAAGTGAAGGAGCAAATCACTGTTATCCCAGGGAAAGAAAAAGAACAAGGAAAAACAGTTACTAGATATATTAAAGAAGTGAAAAGAGAACTATACGGCCGGATTTGGATTTCTGGAACATTCATTCATTCAGCAGAATGAGAGTATGGAGTGTATGGAGTGTTTCCTGGGGGTGATAGGAGGTTGGGGGGAGTGAAAAACAACTGTGATCTGGCCTCTACACTGGTGGATGGACAGGCTGGGCACCACAGAGAGTGCCCCGGGCATCCCCCCTGACCCCCAGTGATGGCGGCTTCCTGAGGAGTCTTCAAAGGGAGGCAGGGTTAGCCAGGCAGACACAGGGCAATCAGATTCCAAGTAGAGGGAGTGGAACATGCCAAGACCCCGAGGCATGAATGAATACGGTGCTGGGAGATGGCAGAAGTCAGCGCCATCGTAACCCCAAGTGTGGGGACAAAGGGAAGCAGTGGTAGAGACAGACAAGTACGGGATCCCAAAGGGGTCTAGTCAGACTGTGGTCTTTTTTGTGGAGGGCCATGGGAAACCACTGGCTGGAAAGTGGCATGCTCAGATTTCTGGGGGTTTGCAGAACGCTGGTTTGAATAAGAGGAGGCTCCAGGGACGCAGGCTGTGTTTAAGAGGGAGTCCTACGGGACTGTGACATAGGCGCTTGCTGTGGGGACCATGGGATTCGTCCAAGAGTTCATTAAGAGGCAGAAAGAAAGGTCCCCATGGGAGTTTGGGAGGGAGCCACGGGCTGCCTCCTGGGCTTCTGGTCAGCTATAAGGTGGTGTGGTGATCTGTTCTTGGGCATAGCCAGGGAACACGGGAGGAGGGACCCATCTACGGGTCAGGGGGTTGGGACCCACTGAGTGAAAGGTGCAGTGGGAAGTATGGGGAAATATGGCCCTGCCTGGGGATGCTGGAGCAGGTCCCAAGTGGGCTTCTGACACATTTACAGAGTGGGCGTGTGCAGGCCCATGTCATTCCAGAGGCCAGCTGACCTCACCCAGGGAAGCCAGCCTGCTCCATGACCTGGCATCCTGGTGACCCCAGAGCACAGAAGAGACAACACAGAGAAGGGAGTATGGGGGCACCTGGAGATGCATGCAAGGGAGGGGACTGTCAACGGGGTCACTGGTTTACAAGAGCTGGGCAGAGCACAGAACACAAACTAAAACCCCATGGTTAGGGCAGGGCTAAAATCTGGAGAGACAGGAAGTAGAAGGTGGGCTACCCCAATGGCCAGGACTTCTCTATCCTAAAGGAATGGACCAGTATAGAAGGCGAAGGAGTAGTCTGTAGATAAGACCCTCACATCATGGGCTCCTGTATGCCCGAGGGCAAAGCATACAGAATTGGGCAACGATGAGCGCAAGGAGGGAGGCACAGAAATGTTACTGTGGGCTTGCTAAAGGCCACCCAGACAGATGGGAGAGATCAATGGCGTGCTCTGGAGACAAAAGTCCAGTTCCACCAGTCAAGAGTCTGGGTACCAGACTGATAGAGCCTTTCACTGTCTGACCATCCATTAGGCCTATCAGCTGACTGAAAAGCCAGCCATCGGCCCTTATGATTACTACTGCTGTCTTCATTCATGTGACGAGGTCTTGACCTCTCTTGATGATAACTTCACTTTCCAGACCAGAGACAAGAAAGGATTTTTTTTTTAACTCTAGATTTAATTCTAACTAATGACAAGCTAGTCAAGACAGAAAACACTAGAATCTTAGACAACTACAACTGTGTGGTCTTAGAGTTCCCTGGGTGGGATAGGCTGGACAGGTCTTAGAATTCCCTGGGTGGGATAGGCTGGACAGGACAGAGGCAAGGAGATGGGGTCAAGAGCACATAGGTGGAGTAAGACAGACAGGGATTTGCAATCAGGCCCCAGCACTTCCTGTGTGACACTGGGAAAGTTACTTAACATCTCTGAATCTCAGATCCCCATTTATCCCTAGAGGATAAAATCCATACCTCTCTCCTAAAGTTTTTAGGAAGTTTAAATCCATTTAGCAAGTACTGCCTGGCATTCGTCAAAAAGTCAATAAATGTTTGTAATTCCTCATTAACCGATGTGCATCCGAAATTTTTGGATGCCAAGGTTCAAAACGCTTGAAGTAAAGAGAGACAGGATTCCCGGGCATGAAAGTCTAGCCAAGCAAAGTGAAGATGCTCTTAAAGATGCTATGCCGTCTGCGAAGCCAGAAGATCCCAGTGAGGGAGAAGGCAGTACCCCAAGAAGCCAGTGTGATTGCTAAAGATAGATTTGAAAAAAACACAGGGTGTCTCCAACAAATACACGCACATATATATGTGCGCACACACACACACACACACATGCAAGAGCGTTCACACACATATGCATGCGTTTACACACATGTAAATATATGCGTTTACACACATGCATATATTTACACATGCACATACACATATCTATTTGTCAAGTAAGCCAAGGAATTGATCGATGATCTAGATGAAAATAGGAGAAAAGAAAGGAACACAGTGCCCTATGTCACTAGAGAGTCAGACATAAGTGGCTAGGACTTGCAACGATCTTATCTTTAGCAAAGGCTAAGGGAATCAAAATATTATTAAAGACAGCAAACAAAACAAAAACAAAAACAACAACAAAAAACCCTGCCCTTTTAAAGAGTTCAATGCAGTGCCAAAAAGACACAGAGGAAGGAAGTCGAGGTCTGTTGTGAGGGGCAATGACACCAAGTCAGAGAATCAGGAAGTTGCTGGTCTTTTCCATAGCCAGTCTATAGAGCAGACAGCTGCTGACCAACGACCCACATTTCCTTCCATGGCATCGAGTGTTTGCCAGAAGCAGAGTCCCAGGCTCACCTGTATCTAACTGGGGCCACATGACTAGTCCTGGCCAACGAGACTTGCACAAAGCGAAGCACCCCATTTGCAGGTCTACCCATAAGTTCCCTGCTGTCCTCCTCATTCTCCCTTTCCTGACATCTGATTCCAATGCCCTCCCTGACCTTGGGAACTACATTTTGAAAATGATGGAGGGTCCACTGGCCTGGTCCCTAACTAAAAGCGCCTCATGTCCTACACTGAATTTTCTGTGACAGAGGAAAAGGAGCATGCTTCCGAGTGGTGACACTACAATTTTAGGGTACATCTGTAACAGCGACCACTATTATCCTAAATAATAACAGGGTCCGAAAGCCCAGAGCAGAAATAAAGGGCGGTGGAAAGGGCAGGGTTGCGCCCTGGCCCCTGAGAAAGAACTTTGGGGTCAGTCAGTGGTAAGCTCCCCCAGAGGGAAGCAAAGAAGCCCCCAGACAAGCAAATACTCTTGACACCCAGGACCAGACAGAAGAGGAGCCATCTTGGAGCAGGCCACGCCCACAGGCCATGTGATTACCCACGTGGGATCAGAAGGCAATGAGACCAGCCTCAAAGCGACACGACTTTTGTTCCCTGGCCCTGGGCTAGTGAGGGTCTCAGGGAAGCCAGGACCATGTGCCCCTACTTTGAGAGCAGAGTTCAGGGCGATAAAAGGGGGCTGGGCGGGGGCGGGAGGGAGAGTGGGGGGCAGGGGGGTGAGGGAGAGAGAACGTTTACCGAGCGCTGTTCTGTGCCACATTCTCTGCTTTATAGGAGAACAACAGCCGTTTCTCACAATAGTCATGGGAGGTAGGTGCTTTGCTCCCCAGTGTCCATGTGAGGAAACCGAGACTCCAGGCTCCTGCCGAGTCTGTGCACATTGCGGATCCAGAACAAGCCTGCCCACTCCGAGCCCTGAGGACAGCAGCCGGGCTTCTGTATTCAAAGCACTTTCGAAATGGGAGCTCACCAGACAGGGCAGCCCCCTGGAGGGGTGGGGGGTGGCCAGCCCAGGGGTGTGCGAGCAGAGGCGGGGCCCCGGTGGACTGTAAGACCCTTCCACCCTTGAAACCTCTGCCCGAGAGAACACAGGAAGTTTAGATGAAAGCAGCCAAAATGACTTCATAGCATATATTTCTTAACATTTGGTTCTCAGGGTCAAGCATAATACTTTCTCCTGGGGGGGGGGGGGGGAAACCACCCAAGGATTACCCACACAGAGTTTTTGGACACAATCAATCAGCACCCTGACCCCCACATGCTGACCTCTGCCCTTTAGCCCCTCTGAGGGTGCCAAGGTCTGGATGAGGGGCGCAAAGAAGACGCACACTGGGAAGCTGCACGGTGCTGTAGAAAATAATAATAAAGGGTCGCTGGTTTTCTTCAGTGCTAGAAGAAGTACACAGATTTTTATTTCTACGGAGTAAGGAAACTCTATCCCCTGACCTAAGTGTTTTATAACAACAGAGGATCCCCTGAGACGAAGGGAAAGAATCATCTTTTCCTTTTATTCCAGACGGTGATAACTACCATGGAGGAGGAGGGAGAGATTTCCACTTCACTTAAGTCCTTAGATTCATCAGCTAAACTCAAGAGTTTGCAGCTAGTGTCCCAGCCTGGCCGTCCTTGTGCTGGGCAAAGCAAGAAAGCAGATCCCCGTTTCCGGGGACGAAAGACCTGGCCGCTAGCTCGGAGAGCCCCAGGACCCGGCACTCCAAACAAAGTACCTGGTTGTCGAAAAAGTATCAGGAACCAACCACTGCTGGAAAACCCTGCTTCCTTCAAGTCGTAAAGGAGAAAAATTCTACTAAAGGGAGATGCATTTGAAAGGCAGCCAAAGCATCTTTTTCTCATGCCTTGGGAGGCTGCTGTTTTATAAAATGCATGTATGTCCTATCACTTTGGGGAGAGTCGCTCAACACACTTGTTCTGTGAATACTTGTTGCTGGATCACGAACATCATGAAAGAATCTATGCTACGCTCGTATCACGAACTGCTCTAGGCACTGGATTACCCACGTGGATGAGAGAGACCCCCACCTTCTAGTGGGGAGGCACGCAAGATGCTGGTAAAACATGAATAAGACGGACTGTTCCAGATCATTATCTATAGAAGTGAGATGGGATAGGTGGGCCGCCGTGAAGCTCTGACTTTGGATGGGTGATCAGGGAAAAGCAAAGAAGAGTGGCGTTTCATGCAAAGAGAACAGAAGTGCAAAGACCCTGGGGCAGGTCCACACCAGAGCGTTTTGAGGAACAAGCAGACCCGTATAGCTGGAGAAAAACGGATGAGAGAAGAACCACAGGACCGAGGCCCAAGAGGCAGACGAGGCAAATGAAGAAGTTGGCAGTATTGTAGGAAGCCACTAGAGGCTCTTAGACACTCTCCCCTTCTCTCTGGGGGTGGAAGGAGCCATCAAGAGAACAGAGGTTCAAGTGGTCTGTTCCCCATTCCCACCAGGTCCCCTGTCTCCAGCCACGGGGTGTAGGGAGCCATAGAGGGAATCAGTATCCCTATTTCTTTTTATATTTAAAGTCAAACCAATAGAATAGCCCCCAAAAGGTACTTTATTCTCAGGACCCCCTAAATTCTATTTTCCTCATCCCAAATGCCAGGATGCTAATGACCAGAGTATATAGGACCAGCACCGCTATGGAGCACATGGCTTTGGACAGCTCACACAGAGTACATGCAGGGGCTCGTCTGGAATGGGGGGAGGAGGAGGAGGAGGAGGAGGAGGAGGAGGAGGAGGAGGAGGACTGGCTACCTCAGAAGGTAGAAGGCAAAAGACGCCTTGGTCCCCACCTCTGCCCCCGGGGAGTGAGAATCTGAGAACACCAGGGCCCAAGCTCTTCCCTAGCACATGGAGAAGGCCCCCACGCTCATGAAACCCTTACTGGCTGTCTATAATGAGCCAGGAAGATTCCTCCGTGTCCTCACGGACTGAAAATTCGGAATCAAACTACAAAAAGCACTTGATTACAAAGTGACAAGTTCTTAGGAAGTTTTCTGAAGAGGAAGCAGGCAGTTCAAGGCTCTGGAGGAGCAGAGACAGCTCCAGCATTAAGATGCGGGCAGGATTTGAACACGGCCAGATAGGGAGAAGGCATTCCGGGCGGGGGGTAACCCCCTCATAAGCACAGCCAAGTGCTGGGCCATTCCAGAGACCCAGGTGGGGTTCAGGGATAAGGGGAGGAGGGCTGGGAACCTGGGGCGCTACAGCAATTCCCCCTCTCCACACCTGCCCCAGCAGCGGCTTTTCACATGTGCTCCCAGAGACGCACAGAGGATTCCCCCCCGCCCCCCCGGCCCCGCATCACTGGCTATGGTGACAAGAGGAAGAAGGGGGGAGGGGAACAACTTCAATGTCCACCAGTTGGGGAACGGCTATAAAAATAAACCAGCCCGACCCATGGTCATACTGCGTGGACGTGCAAAGACGTGACCCAGAGCTCAAGTCATCGTGTAAGATCACCTTAAGTCATACCATTGAAAGAAAAAAGCAAGCTGCAGCATCTCAAGATAGTATCATTTAAGGCGAAAAGAAAGGAAGGGAGAAAGGGAGGGAGGCTGGAAGAGGGAGGGGTGGGAGAGGGGGAGGGTAAATGGCAGGAGGTAGAGATCAGTTTGGGGGATTGGGGGACAAAAGGGAGACCCAGGAAAGAGGGAGGTGACAGAAAACACTGACTCTATACAATTCACTCACTCACTTGGTTTTAAAAACCCAGCCACTGGCCACTGTCTCAATATTTTGATAATGATGACTAATGATGACTCTAGAATAGTGATTAATAAAAAATGATCGGCTCCTGTACTCCTTCTGATTGTAAATATCAACCTTAATTAATAGTAATCAATGTTAGCAGTAAGAGAAAATCCAAACTGCCATAACGCACCACTTCAGGGGCTTCGGGCGGTATCCTCTCTCAGCAGCACGTGGGCACTCTGACCCCCTGATGGAGGGAGAGGGGGAGCGGACAGCAGTTGCCCAGGCCCAGGCCAGGCCGCTGCCAGGGACCCAGGAGCTCCAGAAAGGTGTGGGAAGGGGGCAGATATCAGAGGGAGGGAAGACGGTGAGGACCCAGGACGCGTGTGACAACAGGGAACCCTCCGCACGCTGTCAGCACAGCCAGGCTGCAAACCTCGGTCGTTTCACACCCGCGTGGCCCAGGAGCCCAGTGCCTGCCACGTTAAGTCCTGGCCTGGCGTCAAGGCCCTCCACATCTGGCCCTAGCCTCCCCTTCCAGAGTCACCTACTTCCGGTCGCCGACACACCTCCAGCCAGATGGGGTTGCTGTCCCCGACACGCCTCGCCGGCTTCCACACGTCACCTTTGTCCCGCCTCTGCCTTCTTTCCCACGTGCCCTCCTCCTCCTCTCCAGGCTACAGACAGACAGACTCCGCAGAAGCCCCACGTCCTCCATCCATGCATTAACACATATTTAGTGAGCACCTACTATGTGCCAGGCGCATGATCTCTTACCTCATCTCATACCTAACCAGTCTGTAATCCACCTTACAGGCGGCAAACTAGTGCCTCCCATTTTACAGATGGGGCATGTGAGGCTCCGAAGGTCTCTTGCTCAAGGCCACACAAGCTGGTCCTTGGTGGCACTGAGATTTGCACCCAGTGTGTCTGACTCCATGGGTGCCCCTCGTGGGAGAAGACACACAGTGACAGCCGCATAAGCACCACCAAGGAAGTATGGGCACAAAGGGCAAGGGGATAACTATCCACGGGAGGAAGCAATGCAAACAGGAATGGACACAAAGGCTCCTCAGAGACAGTGGCACTTGAACTGAGGCTCAAAATAAACTCACGAGGTGAGCAACAGCCCCATCAAGAAGCTGGGAAACACCGTCAGGTCCTGGATGGACATGAGTGAAGGAAGAGCGTCTGAAAAGGTGGAGAGGCACGGGCCAGCATGGGCCATTCCGGAAACTGCAGTCTCCCGCCTCCGACGCACTCTCCTTCGAGGCAAGGGTTAAGATTCTGACAGGCAACCAAGCGGAGAAAGACAGATTGGTGACGATTTCACGTTAGGCAAGTAGGGAGTTAAGGCCACAGACCAGAATTGTCCCTTTGATCATATCGATAGGGAAAAGGATGCATTTCTTCAAGTCGCCTGTGCCTGGAGGTGCACGTATCCATCACTACGCCCGGCGACTCCGTTTTCACACGGGAGACTCCTCCATCATGTGTAAACCAGCCATTTATTAATTTTTGCAACAAGTACTCAACTTCATTACTCACTTTCGAGATCGCACACCATGTTTACATAATCTTTCTCTGGCTACAGGAGGCGCACAGCAATATCCCCGGGCAGCCGTCGCAGCGAGATACCAGGCGTCGTTAGGGACGGCGATGTTACGAGCCTGCGATGCAGGGTAATCGCACAGCCCCGACTCGCCGCCACTCTCTTCTGCAGGTACTCCTGGAATGCGGTGTCAAAATTTGCATGCAAGATGCTGACCAATAATGTACATTTTAACTTACCACGGCAAATAAAACTCCATGCCATATGGCTGATTAGAAATACGCTCTCCTTCTCGAAACAGCTGGGTGAGTAACAGCAAGGAGAAGGCGGTTGGCAGCTGTACGCCCTTCCCGCCGCACTGATGCTGCTGTGAGGGGTCTGTGCTTCCACAGGTACGCACCTGAGACCAGGGAGCGAGACGCCCCGCGCTCCAAACGAGGGAGCCGCGAGGAGAGGGGCTGCCTTCGCCAGGTGTCCCCCCTCCAGCCGGGCTCCCCGGGTTGCCCCGCATAAACAGCCTCGTTTTGCACTGGGCAAGTGAGATATTCTGAGATCTTCCAGAGAGAAAACACTGCTCTGGGCGACCAAATGGATACAACCCGCCCCCCCCCCCGCTCCCCCGCCCCAGAAATGAAGACCGCGCAGTTTTTTTTAAATGATGGAGTTGCTGTGGTTGCTACTAACTGCAGCCTCACGCATACCCTCGACCATTCTCTGTCTCTCTCTGTCGCAGGGAGCTCAGGTCGACTGCTTCATGTTCCCAGGCAGGTGGCTCAGCAGGACCTCCGTGGACACCTGTGATGTGCCAACATGCTCAGCTACACCGGTCTTGCCCACGTGGCCGTGGGTACCTCTGACCCTCCCTAGCCAGCTGCCCCCTTCAACTGCCCGGGAAGCAATGACCGCCAGCACAGGGCTCCTGTCCCTGTGCACACAGGGCTCTGGGGGAGTCCGGGGGATGTGACAAGAGTGCCACAGTCAGGGCTGGCCTTGCGGGAATGCAATCAGCGCCGGCACACAGGACCCCGACTTTAGGTTCATGGTCTGTGATCATCCTCTTGAAATTCTTAATAATTTTGAACCCTGGCTCCTAACTTCTCATTTTGTACTGAACTCCAAATTATGCAGCTGGTCCCACCAACTAAGTTTCACTGAAAGGGGTGTGGCTTTACGGTGGAGAAAACGGCCAGACACACCACCTCAGTCAGGTGGCCAAGGTCAACATCAACAGCGATAAATCAGGTTGACGGCACAGACCCCTGAGATGATGTGACACAGGTAGCACGTTACCTTTGTGGTCTTCCTCCCAAGGACCCGTAACCGCAGTCTAGCCCCGAGGGAAACCTCAGGTAAACCCAAACTGAAAGCCGGTCTATACGACACTTGATCGAGACTCCTCAAAACTGTCACGGCCACCACAAACAAGGAAAGTCTGGGAACAGGTCACAGTTGAGAGATCCTAAGGAGACGGACAACTAGGATGTCAACAGTAGGGGAGGGGTGGGGGCGCAGGGGTAGGTGGGGACTCTGTGCTTCTCCCTCAATGTTGCTGTGAACCGAAAATGGCTCTAAAGAATCAAGTTTAATGATTAAAAAGAAACCAAATGCAATGTGGTATCTTGAATGAGATCCTGGAACAGAAAGGACATCAGGTCAAAACCGAGGAAATGTGAACAAAGTAGGGACTTTAATGATAATGTATCAATCGGTATTGACTCATTCCTTGTGACAAATGCGCCCTAGTAATGTTAACAACAGGGGACTCGACACTCTGTATTACCCTCGACTCTTTTCTATAAATCTAACGCTATTCTAAAATAAAAAGTTTCCTCCCCCCCCCCCCCCCCCCCGCCAAGAAAGAGTGCAGCTGAAGGGATTGTAGTTCCAAGGGGCCAGGAAGGGGTGAAGGTTGGAGGGGGGCGGGGGGCAGACAGGAAGCCCCTCCTTCCTCCCTATGACTCGTACTGCCTCCTAGATGCCCCATCCACTGCTCACCCTGGAAGAGGTTGTGGGGTCAGCATGAAAGAAAAACAGACTTTATTTTTTTTATTTTTATTTTTTTTAACGTTTATTTATTTTTGAGACAAAGAGAGACAGAGCATGAACGGGGGAGGGTCAGAGAGAGAGGGAGACACAGAATCTGAAACAGGCTCCGGGCTCTGAGCTGTCAGCACAGATCCCGACGCGGGGCTCGAACTCACGGACCACGAGATCATGACCTGAGCCAAAGTCGGCCGCTTAACTGACGTAGCCACCCAGGCGCCCCAAGAAAAACAGACTTTAAAAAATAAATTGAACTCAGGGCGCCTGGGTGGCTCCGTCAGTTAAGGGTCCGACTTTGGCTGAGGTCATGATCTCACAGTTTGTGGGTTCGAGCCCCACATCAGGGTCTCCGCTGTCAGTACAGAGCCTGCTTCGGATCCGCTGTGCCCCCCTTTCTCTGCCCCTCCCCTGCTGATGCTCACTCTCTCTCTGTCCCTCTCAAAGTAAATGAACTTAAAAAATAACTTTAACTCATAAAATACTTTTTTTTTTTAAGTTACATTTCTCCTCCTGGAGACCACTGGGTGCTGTTGAATCATCTGGCTTCTTCCCCATCGGCTAAATATTGCGCTTCTAGCCGTAAACAGCGTGCGGGGGGAGATGTGGGCAGGTCGGGGACAGCCTGAGAAAGCAGAATCCATGCGGTGCCACTTGTAGCCTGCACTGATAGTCCAAGGCAGCCGCTGCTGGTCTCTGGTGTCCTTGGAGGCCCGGGGCAGGCCATGGAAGCTGTAAGCCAAGCCGGGCGTCCCCGGAGGCACATGGCACTGGGTATGGAATGGGGACATCTGTCCGCCGCTGCATTTCACGATCTAAAACTTGTCAGACATCCCCCTTTCAGACCTGCCTCCATCATCCTCGGATTGTCGGTGACCCTGGAAATGGGGAAGGGTCTAGGTGCACTGGCTTGCAATGTTCAAATGCTTCGCTCCCCTCTGAAGAGAAGGATTTTAATTTTACCTGTGGGCCCCCGGACAAAGAGAGGTCCGAAATAGCTCACGGCATGCTGAAGTTTCTTGTTATTTTCGTTTCCGGTCTGTTTCTGCTCAGAGAACTTGATCAACACCACTGCTTTTGGGGGGGAACAGTGAAGAGGTGCAATAGACCGAATGTCTGTGTCTCCATAAAATTCCTACGTTGAAGTCCTAACCCCCAATGGATTGGTGTTTGGAGGGGTGGGGTCTCTGGGAGGTGTATAGGTCATGGGGGTGGAGCCCTCATGAATGGAATTATAAAACGGACCCAGAGAGTTCCCTCCACTTTCCCCCACGGGAGGTCACAGTGACAAGGCAGTCCTCCATTAACCGGGAAGCCAGCCCTCACGACACGGTGAATCTGCCTTGATCACGGACTTCCCGGCCTCCTGAACTGTGAGAGAGAAATTTCTGTTGTTTCTATGCTAGCCTATGGCATTTGTTATGGTAGCCCAAACAGGCAAGACAGGAGGCAACGCCCCACTGCAGGGAGCAGGTCTGCAGCAACCCTCCCACGGCCCTGAGTCATGGCATCTGGGCCTTCCAGGCCCCAAGGTAGGGAGAAATCCCCAGAAGGCCTGCAGAAAACTCACCTGCATGGAACGATGGTAAAAACACTCCTCTGGTCTCTCACCCTTCTCATCGAGAGCAGAAAGAATGAGATTCTGCCTGGGATTCCCTTGAACCTTCCCACCCAGCCAAGCCGTCCTCCACTGCCTCCTTCTCTGCTGATCTGAGCATGTGACACCTGCCCCCGCCCCGGCTGTAGGCTGGCACTGGTGCCCGGGACCTCCAGAGCCACACTCTACTCCGCTGCCTCCCTCCACTGCACCAGCTACCCCCTCGAGACCAGCTTTGCCTGCCATGGCCTCTCCACCACCGGCACCTCCACCAAGAAGCCCTCACAAACCCTGTTGGAACCACATCACTGAAGCTGACCCCGAGACAAGATGGGCCTTGAGGCTTACCCCACTCAGGGTGGATGCCTCACCCCAGGCGATGGCTTCCTGAGTAGAGAAGGGGGATGTGTGTTTGTCGGCACCCTGCCCCGGGCCTGGGCGGCATGCGAGGCGTGACGCACACACAAGCAGCTGCTTCAGACGCTCCCCCGACGACCCGGCCGAGCTCGCTGACAGCCAGGAGACCAGCATGCACTCGGGGCACCTGCGCCCTTCCCCTTCATCCCTCCAGCGGCACAGCATGCCCCCTCCACCGCCAGCCACCGCATCCCCCCACCCACCCTGAACTGCCGAGTCCTCATCTTTGCCCTGACCTCAGCACTAACCCAGGCTGTGTTCGGGAAAGGGATTCTACTCCTAAAAGGCACGGGGCAAGCTGTGAGGAGAACATAACTCCCAGTGAAACATCCAGGACACCAGCGATTGTTTTTCTGGAATTCCCTGCTCCGACAGAAAGTATGAGGCACGCCGGCTGTGGACAGTTTAGCATCTGCCTTGGAGTGCCGTTGCCCTGCTGTGCCCACTTCCTCCTGGCGTCAGCCCCAGGGGGCCGGGCCCCACCCCTCCCCTGCCCTGCCCTGCCCTACCCTGGCCCAGGGCACAGCGCTGGCACACACACACATGCACACACACACACACACACCACACCAGCAAGTTGTGGACACAGCACCCTTCACAGGATTAGGAAAAGCAGTTCTGACAGGGCCGCCATGCTCCTGCCCCTGTGGAAAGAACTGTGGCCCCTCAAGGCATATGGTGGCCCTCCCAGTGCCCCGAGGTCTGACCAGCAGCCAACTCCCACCCCCCCCTCCAGAAACTCTCTGGCAAGAATGCTCAGTGTCTTGATGGCCAAGCCCCAGACCCCAACACACGTGCTTTGCTGAGGCCCAGGCGGCTTCTGGAGAGGGGGTAACACAGGACACAATGGGTTACCTTACGGAATTCAAAGCTACAAACCTTCATTCATTTATTCGAAAGTGGTTATTGGACTAGCCAAAGAGTCGCTAGTGCCCGGGGACAGAGGCCGGGAGAAACAAAATGTATTCGAGCCACACACTGGAATATCCGCAGCCTTAAGAAAGAAGGACATCCCATCCCATGCTACAGCATGGATAAGTCTTGACGTTAGGGGAAGTGAAAACAAGCCAGTCACAGACACAGAAGGTAAAAGGGTGTTTGTCAGGCTGGGTGGGGGTGGGGTGGGGATAAGGAATTATTGATGAATGGGCACAGCGTTCCAGTTCTGCATGATGAAAACAGTTCTGCAGACGGACGGTGGCGATGGCTGCACAACAGTGTGAAAGTAGTTAACACACTGGACCACTCACTTAAAAACGGTTAAGGGGGCGCCTGGATGGCTCTGCTGGTTGAGCATCCCACTTCTGACTTCGGCTCAGGTCACGATCCAAGGGTTGTGGGATCGAGTCCTGCTTCGGGCCCCGCGTTGAGTGTGGAGCCTGCTTGGGATTCTCTCTCTCTCTCTCTCTCTCTCCCCCTCCCTCTGCCCTCTCCCCACTCACACTCTCTCTGTCTCAACTTAAAAAAAATGGGGGCGCCTGGGTGGCTCAGTCAGTTAAGCGTCCGACTTCAGCTCAGGTCATGATCTCACAGCTCATGAGTTCGAGCCCCGCGTCAGGCTCTGTGCTGACAGCTCAGTCTGGAGCCTGCTTCCCATTCTGTGTCTCCCTCTCTCTCTGCGCCTCCCCCGCTCACGCTCTGTCTCTGTCTCAAAACTAAATAAAAACATTTTCAAAAAAATGTAAAATAAAATGGTTACAACGGTAACTTTAA
Source organism: Lynx canadensis (assembly GCF_007474595.2). Taxonomy (NCBI): domain Eukaryota; kingdom Metazoa; phylum Chordata; class Mammalia; order Carnivora; family Felidae; genus Lynx; species Lynx canadensis. The sequence goes on along the minus strand of NC_044317.1, from coordinate 39,628,268 downwards.
TGTTATGTGTATTTCACCAGTGTTTCTTGCAAAGCAAAAACTTCCACCACGTGCAGGCACTGTTGTGGGCACCGGCCACGCAGTAGCAAACCACGCAGAGACCCTGCTCGCACAGAGTGGGCGCCAGGGGGGTGAACGAGACCACAAGCAAGAGCGTGACCGAACAGAAGCAGGGAGCACTCGAATCCGTAAACAGTGAACACAGCGCTTCCCAAGGGCCTCGACGATGAAAATACAGAATAACGCTTTCAGAGAGAGGCTGCGGCAAAAGGATAGTTCCTACCGCGTGGCATAGAAAGGCCACCGGAGGAAGTGACTCGAGGTGAGGTCCGGATGGTAACATGGAACCAGCCGCGACACTCCATGTCCAGAGCATGCCTGAGAGAGGACGGGCCATGCAAAGGCCACCGGGGGGGCTGGCTCTATGGGGCTGAGGCTCGAGAGAAGCGAGCGAGAAAGGATGCAGTGGGTGATTGTGAGGCCTGACCGGCCACAGGTTTTATTCCACATGCAGTGGGAAGTCCCTGAAAAGTTGTAAACATGGGTGGGATGCGGGTGAATCATTCAAATGACCACCCCAACACCTGGGCTGACATCACCTCTCACCCCATCATCCCTGACAGCCCCAGTTTTTATCAGGAGTTCCCATCCTCTAGGGTCCTTACCACTCAGGGGTTCTGGTGTGTTCCATCCAAATTCCCCGCAGCCTTGCTTTCCCTGTTAAGGAGCTCAGATAGGAGGAGGGCTCTTTCCCTCATGGGCACCCTCCTTCTCTACCGCTCATGGCTTCCTCGCCCCGCCGTCTCCTGGAGCCTGGCACACTTCTCTCACCAGGGCTCAGACCTCAGAGGTCTTCTTCGACTGTCAACTGAAGGACAACTGACTCCAAAGCACCCAGTTTCACACATTTGTGGCAGGAGCTGGGCAGAGGTGACCTGTGGTCTCATGGCTCCATGTGACTTCTAGGAAAACTCTCACCAAACTCACGACTGCCTTGACCCACCACATGCATATTTCTGATACTTTCTTTCTTTCTGGATTTATGAAAGGGCTAGAAGACGGCTTGACATTTCAGGAAAAGGGGATGCTTACGCCACATCCATACAGAGGTCAGTGAAAAGCCCTTGATCCTGGGTTCCTCTAAGGCTCAGGGTCCATGTGGTCCCCAGACTTTGACCAGACTGATACCCCCTCAATGCCTGCTGCTCGTTTGGGGCACCATTCTGAAGACTCTACCTTGTGGTTAGCTTAACAAGGCTCACCTGCAACCACTCCCCATCCCCAGGGATGCCCTCCTAGGTCACCCATGGTGACCAGAGAACTTGGCCAATTAAACCCAAAAGTGGCTGCAAGATCAATTCACAAACTGCTGCCCCAGAGCCGAAGTCTTTCAGCACTCTGCAGACCAACGACGTGGTGCCCATGACTTCGACTTCACTGTCCTGGCCTCCAACAGGGCACATTGTTGGTGAGGCTCCTACTGCATCCAAGGAGGGGGAGGAAGGAGAGGAAGCTCTGAAGTTCATGGAGGACGGTCATCAAGGAAGGAGGGATTGTGCATGGAACCAAGGTTGCCAGTGTCCCAGAGAGGGGGTGTCATGGATACTGATGACAAACCGAAGACATCACCGTGAGGGCTTGTTCCCAGAGCTACCTTCCCATATGGTGTGTCCCATCTCAGACCTCCACACTCCCCTGTGTGCTCGGGCCCTCCCTTTCCTGGCCTGACCAGCTCATAGTGACCCCATTGCGGGTCTATGTTGCCAGGCTCTGCACTGGGATCTTAGGTTCTTTGGAACCTAGAGGAAGAGTGATGGGAAAGGACTGAGCCGCGGTTGGCTCCTGGGCAAAGTGCCCTTTGTTCCGGGAAAGAGCTTTTCATTTTGTTCTGTGTAATAAAACCAGCATTCCCTGACCACCTGCTGTATTCGACGCTCTATGCTGGGGACCGTGATAGGAATGCAGCGGCCGTTGTGGGGCTTTTGCTCCTACTCCAGATACACAGCTGGCTGAGCTCCAGGAAAGAGGTTCCCTGGATGGGACCCCAGTTCCTCAATCCCCAGCACCTTCCACGAGGAGCTCGAGGCTATGAGGGCCTGGTTGGGAGATGCTGGAAGACAAGACCCCTCTGTGTTTGCCAGGTTGTCCTTCAGGAGCCAGAGCTTCCTGAGGCTGAGCCAGCGAAGGCAGGGAGACCCCGTCAGCAATGTTCTGAGGTCCTGGGAAAGGGGGTGGAGCCGGGCTCAGAAACCAGCATCTCTTCCTGAAAGGAAACTGAAGGGTCGCAATGCTCTGGGGAGGCCAGTCAACCCCGCATAATAGTTGGTAATAGCATCACAGCAGGCCCCATCCCACCACCCACTATACACATCCTTACCCACACAACGCACAACCCAGCACCCATACTGACACAGGCAAACTCACGTGGATACCCGCATCCCAACACACACATCGCTGTTCACACACCCGCTCCCAACACACACGGCCACACTGCACATACAACGCACACCATTATATACGTCAACACACATCCTTTGCTGACAGGTGTCAACACACGAATGGGCACTCCCCAAAACCACACAGCCACACTAACATATTTGCAGACCCCCAAATGACATCCTAGCGCGCACCCCGATATCCACACACACATGCTGATATTCACATCCCAACCCACCGTCACCCCCACACACGTCGATACACACGCCCAATGCACGCACGTCCACTTGCGTACCAATACGTGCATAGCCCAAGACGCCCAACATACACTTAAGCATCGCCAAGCAAGCTCATGGCAGTGCACACGCCCTCAGCAACCTACATCCAACAAGTAAGGCACCTTACAGCCATCCACGAAGTAACACCAGCCCAGGACAGCGTGACCGCTCTCGCACCAGCACACCCAACAGACATTCAAATACACAAGCCCCTCAACACAAAGGCACACAGTCACAACGAATGCTCTATTCCCAGCAGCCGTGGGCAATGTGGTCCCGCTCACCCTTCCCCTCCCCACCCGTGACAGCCGACTCAGTCCCCAGCTGAGCCCGGGCCCTTTCCCAGAAGCGTCGTCATGGGCGCAGGGCGGAGTGAGAGCTCACAGCACTCCGCGTGGCACGGCCAATGCGAAGGGGCCAGTTGGTTCAGCCTTTGGTACCGTGAGGCAAGACAACAAAGGACTACTCGGCCCCTCCCCTGAAAAGCTTCCCAGATGAGAATTCTGTCCTCCTAATTTACACCTCAGAGGGAGGAGGATTAGAGACCTCCCCTTCTTTTCTCTTCATCTGCCAGTGGGGGCCTTCCCCCTCTTCTCCTCACAAAAAGGAGCGGAGCGGGGCGGGAGAGAGCCCGCTTGTGGGTGGAGATCTCCGGGCACATTCGCTGGCCGGGGCCGAGCCGCTGCCTGCGTTCTCTGTCCCACCACCCAGGCGAGACTGCCTTCCGACACCAGCCTGCAAAGGAGAGCCTGTAAGTGCTGCTGGCAGACTTAGCGTTGGGAGGACTGGGGAAACTCACACCCAGGCCAGCTCCTACAAGGCCAAGAGCTGGATCTGCTGAGTCCAAACCAGGTCCCCAGCCAACAGGACATGATCCTGTGGCCTCATTCACCCCATCTTGGGCCACTAAGGGCAACCCGGGGGCCCGTTCTCAAGGCCCCCGTGAGCTGTTGAGTATGTGACCTTGAGTAGGGGTGGGCAGGGGTATCGGCAACCACGGGCTTGGGAGATCACTTCAAGTGTAAGTGTGGAGCTCGTGATGGGTCCCCGTCAGCCCTTGGCAGGGCTGAGCAAGCGCTGGGCAGAGGGAAGGAGGAAAGTCCGAGTTGCCCAGAGGCTTATGTAGCAGAACTGGCCTCTGCCCGCGTGGAGCTGGGGTTATGGCTGGTGGGCAGGGTCTCTGCCTTCAGCTGCATTCACCCCGTTCCCAGCACAACCCAACGGTGGGATTAAACGGCAAGGGTTTAGACAGATGTGGGTTTCAATCCCTTCTCTGCCACTTCCTACCTCTCTACCTCGATACAGCCTCCCCGTGCCTCTGTTTACTCATCTGATGACACCGTCTCCACGGCCGGACTGGAGGCTCTGGTGCGGAACCCTCCGCTGTCCACCCGTACAACCCGGAAAGCAGGGCCCCGTGCTGGTGTGAAGGCTCCCTCCGCTCAGCCCAGGAGCGCGGCTAACTGCACCCAGCCCCTGGGATGGCCCCAGTCACCATGCACCCGCAGTTTCCTTCTTCACAGTGTCCTTTCAGACCTAAGACAAGTGCACGTTTTCCACTGGTCACCATGTTTCTGCCAGGGGAGGAGGCAGCAGAGGTGGAGGGGGTGGGAGCCGACAACCAGGCTGCTCGTCTTCGCCCGGGAAGGCAGACCAAAGCCCTGCCACCCTGTGCCACCATCTGTGTAGGTAACCGCTGGTGCCCTGCGCTCTTCCAGCTCTCTGCCGGGTGTGCCGTTCCCCAAAGTCACACCGTGTTCTCCTCGGGAGCAGGAAATCACACCTTCTCCTCCTGGCGGGTCCCCTCCCTCCAGGGATGTGCCCAGGAAACAGCCCCGGGCAACACAGCGGACATAGGGGACGGTTGACTTCGGGAGCGGCTGCTGTCATTTCCAGGCTAACGTGAAGCTCCACAGCACAGAAAGAGAGGGGAAACAGAAACGGACACGTGGAGAAAATAACTAAGGAGCTAGCTGTCCTACACAGCACGGTCTCATCCCTGAAAGGCCCGGGGGAAGGGGTGGGGCAGACCTGGACAGACCCTTAGCCACCTTGCTCAGGAGGCTGAGACATCTCTTTAGACGTCCTGAACAAGAGGGCAAATCTTCCCACTGCTGGCAGGACCTTGGAGCTGTGACATTTTGGACAGTTTTGTGGCTCAGGCTCCATGACTCCTGCATCCAAACCTCTTTGGGAAAAAATCGTCTTTCCCCCACTCCCCACCCAAAGGTGAGCTCTGCTTGACATAAGCCAGGTGCATGCCCCTGGCCATGGTAACTGATTCGGAAATGGGCGTAATAATACAGGAAGATATAACAAAACGCAAGGGGATGGCTGCTGGGGCTCCAGAAGAGCGTGCTCCTTTAATCGATGGTGTGGGGATGTGAGGTCTCAGCCGTGGCAGCCTTTTTGCTACCGTGAGGAGAAGAAATCTCGGGGATACCATTTACGAAATCTGCATCACTTAGAGTCAGACGATTCCCCAGACCTTTCAGTGACTTGACCACTGAATCTTTGTAGTTATAGCTGTGGAGTCATTGTGAACTGGGATTCACTTGTGGCTACAAAATACAAGAGGAAAGCGGGTAGAGAATGGACCACTTGGTAGTGGTCCACACGAGGGAGGGGAGCTGCCTTCCCAAGATAATGTCATCTCCTGCTTCATAAGGCCCCCAAATCATCCTCCAGTGATGACAGTGGGACAAATCCAACCGATCCCACTGTTTCACTCGAGACACAGGCAAATGCCAGCCCGACTCTGTGAGACTAACTCATCTAGGCCAGCCCTTTGGTGCTGTGTGGCTTCCAACAACCAATCCCCTGGCCAGGTTTCTCATTTTTTACCCACTTGTTTTTGTATTGTAGAGTACAGAAATAACCCTAATCACAGGCCACATTTATTGGGCACTTTCTCATGCCAGGGACTGTGCTAGGCCTTTTATAGAACGACAAGTGCACTATGGACACTGAGGCACAGAGAGGCTAAGCAGCCCTAGCTGGGCCACACAGCCCCTAAGGGCCAGCACACCAGCCCATCCCTATGACCATTGAGAGGTCAGCCTGCAAGAATGGAGGAACAAGCCTTCAGTCGCATTGGGTAAGGGTCCCTGCCCTCCTACCCTAGCAGCCAAACTCTGTCTCCATGGTGTGCAGGCCTCAGACAGAGACAACGAATGGGAAGGTGCCCCATGGGAAAGGAAATAAAAGACGGTCTCACCAGGCCCTCCAGCCCCACAGGGATGATGTGGCCTTGCCACCTGCTCGAGGCTCGGACACAAATATCAACAAGAAATTCATGAAGTCCTCAGGCCCTACGAACTCCCTGAGTTCTTGGGCCTTGGGAAGTTTTGGGAAGGGGTGGGTCTCGGAGCCCCGTAGACTTCCCCACCCCACTCCGATCACACGGATGAAACAGTCCAGGCCCAGGGAAGAGGAGCAAGCTGCACAAACAGCCCAGCAGGTGGCTGAGATTCAGCTGGAGACTTGGGGGGCAAGGGGGGACAGCTCCACGCTAAAAGTGTGTGTGCTCTACTCCGAGCCATTCCTTAAACATTAGAAGCAGCGTCTGTCTCCGGGTTAGTAGCTACGCTTATCGTGTTTCATTTCACAGAAAATAAAAGGCAACTGAGGCTTGACGTGTCCCTGGAAGAAATTCCCCCCATTCTCATAGTGGGTCTGTGCTCATGCCCCACTACCCATGAAAGAAAAACAGCGCTCTCTACAGTGCCCACGATCCTGTTCTCATGCTACTGAAGAAGGACGTTTGGGCATACGAGTGGGGAGGGCCCCCCCCATGACTCACCTGATCCCCCTGTGGGGCAGGTATGGACAGTTCTGAAGTCAGGGGAGTTTGGGTAAAACTCTTTCTGGCAGGGGTCTTACGTGTTCTCACGTGCTATATGTGCAGGGACCCGTGGGAGGCCGCACACAATGACACCTGACTCATGCCCTTCACCCGCCCAGGGCACATCAGAGCCCGTGAGGCACAGCCAGGAGCCTGCCCCTTACTCCCTGCTCCCCTTTACCATCCTGCCCCTCCCCGGTGCCACCTTCCCTGCTCCGGGCCACCAGGGGAGGGTGGCAGGCTACCAAACACCACTGCAAAGCTGCCAATCCCCCCTCCCCAGGTCCCCCTCCTGCCACCTTCCCCTCCCCAGGGGGGTAGGGGAGGGGAGGCGGGGGGGCTAACTCAAAAGCGCCAGCTGGACTTCCCCACAGGGTCTCTTCCGCAGCAAGACAGTGATTCCAACTCCAGTTCACAGCCAGACCCAGGGGCTGAGCCAGGGTGTCTGCTTCCCCCAGAAGTCGCCGGATTGGCCAGATCGTGCGGAAGGACAAAGCGGCCTGCCAAAGGAGTCACTCAGGTGACAGAGAAGCTACCTTTACCTTTCCAGGTCCCTCGGGAGCAAACGGGGGCGCCACGGTGAGTCGGCGCTCCTCCAGGCCGTGGGATGGGTCCTCCCGTGCGTCTCTCTCTCACTCCGTTTAAGGACAGGCCTCCCGGGCCCTGGGCCCCTGGGTGCCCAGAAATGTCTCTCCACATCTTTGCATCCCCAGTACCTGGCACATCGTTTGGTTCAGAACCTACTTAATAAGCCTCTTGCCTTTGAGTGAATAAATACATTAATGAAAGGACAAATGAGTATTTTATGACCTAAATGAGTCGCAGAGCAGCATGGTGTAGTGAACTACCTAGCCCCAGGGAGACAGATTTCAATGCACCCTTAGGACGAGCTTGCTCAGCGCTGGAAGCAGTAGACTCAAGATGCAGCACCCCGTAATATACGTCTGCGGCCTCAGGGTTGCCTGCCTGTGACCAGAGAGTCCACTTCTGGGAGTCTCACTGAGAAAATAATTGTGCAGATGGTCAGAAAGATTTAGGTGCAGGGGAAAAAAAAAAAAAGAAACGGAAGCAAGTCGTTATGATGCTCTGCAGTTACGGGACTGGCTAAACCATTCTACAGATGTAGATGTTTTTTCCTTTGCTTCTCTGTATTGCTATCTTTTTCTCAAAGAAGATATTACTTGTGTGAGGGGCACCTGGGTGGCTCAGTCAGTTAGGCGTCCGACTTTTCACCCTGGCTCAGGTCGTGCTCTCCAGGTTCGTGAGTCTGAGCCCCACATCAGGCTCTGCGCTGACAGTGCAGAGCCTATTTGGGATTCTCTCTCTCTCTCCCTCTCTCTCTGTCCCTCCTCCGCTCGCACTCACCTGTCTTGTTCTCTCAAAACAAATAAATAAACAGTAAAAAGAGAATATATTACTTGTGTGAAGCTTAAAAAAAAAAAAAAGCCTAGCTATTCCTGTAGAACAGGAGTCTGCAGAGGATAGCCCAGGGACCAAATCCACCTGTCACTTGTTTTTGTAAATAAAGTTTTACTGGAAGAGCATCACACACTTCCACGGACGGCAGAACCGAGTAGTTAAAATAGAGACCACATGGCTTGCCACACCTATGATAGGTATTATCTGGCCCTGTACAGAAAAAGTCCGCTGATCCTTGTGTAGAATCTTCCATCACAACAAATACATGGCATATATTTAAGTAACAACTATGGCATATAGAATTATGTGCAGTATAATCCTTTTTTTTGCTAAATACATCTCTAGGCCCAGAAAAGGGACTGGAAAAGGATGTGCTAATTATCTCCGAGTGGTGTTGAGCATACATATGTAAAAGTTATTTTTACTTTTATTTATTCGTATTTTCTAAATGCCTAAGATGCGTCCAACGATAAAACCGTCATTGGACAACCACAACGGCAACAGAGAAGTCAAGGAGCGTCCCTCTTGGCGGACGCCAGGTGGAAAGGGTTTGAAGGTCACCCATGAGGGATTCTTCAGAAGGGTCAGGCCCCAGATGAGAAGGGACACAGCCCCACCAAGGTGTCTCCCACAGCACCAAGCAGTTTGTCCCGCCGCGGCTTTGAGAGGGATCTCTTCACTTTTTCAGGGCAAATTACTTTAAAAAAAAATTAAGACCCCTATTTTAGCAACAAATCCAACAGAATCTATGTAGCAACGAAGAGAAACACGTCTCTGTCTTGTTCTTCAGGGAGATGAGCACCGCGTACGTTTGATGTCGAACCAAACATGAGCAAGTTGGAAATACTCCAAAATGCCTCTCAAGATGATTGAAGACAACTGAGGGTGTCCAGAAACCACGGATGACAACCACTGAGTTAAGAGTTTCAGAGCATTACTTTAATGAAGAGAAGAGATCTTCGGTGGTGGGGTCCTGTTTTTGTCATACATCAAGTGGCCTGGGAGCCGAGATCAGACAAAAAGACAAAACTGGGGGCCACCGAAATTCCAGTCCAACAAGCTGCCCCCACCAGAGAAAGAATGAGCTCCTCTGTGGAACGTTCTGGGCCCAAGGCACAGAGGGAAACATATGAAAGGTTCCCAAAGGTGTACCATGCCTCCCAGGAAGAGCGGAAAACTGACCCCAGTCTTTGGAAGCAAGTGACCGGGCGTCGAAAGCCCGGCCCACCCGCCACCCACTTCCTCCTGCCAGCACCTGGCCAGGCACCCCAGAGAAGGCCTGGCCGGACCCCCACGTGGTGCAGTGGGCACCCCAGCCAAGGAGTCAGCTTGTGCTGTGCCTCACACTTCTCTCATACACATGCCACATGTCATCCCAAACCCCAAGGCTCACCCCCAAGGCAACAAGGAGACGGGGCCCACCAGAAGCCAGGCCCTGGACAGCTTTCCCTTGGTGGGAGAAAGAACCGAATGCGAGCGCACGAATCCCACCGGGACTGTGTCCCTGGCGTTCGGCACGGCAGCCTTTGTGCCTCGGCCCGCCCATCAGGTGGCCGGAGGGAGTGTTCAGACGCGCATTGTTCTGAGGCTCCGCAGCCTGTTTTGAAGATGTGGGTCAGGGAAAGGGTGGTGGCCAATCTCTGTGCTGAGCTTGGCCCTATTTGTCACAAGCCAAGCCTCCGAGTTCTCGGGCCGGTCTCCCCAGTACCGTATGGAGGCAGCACGCTCATTTCTCGCATGATGTTGACAAGCCCTGTTATTACAGGGCTGGATCAGTAACTAACCAGAACAGCCTTGGCTGCCTCCACACCTCGTACCCACGACATACCAGGACTTAGGTGAAACAGTAAGCAGAACACGATACAAAATAAATAAATGGAAACGCAACCCCAGGAAATCGAGTGCACTCCCGACAAAGAACAGTTAAACCAGACCTGGCTCGGACTTAGGTGGAGAGGCCCGGCAGAGCGAAGAGCCACGAGCCACGAGCCAGCCAAAGAGGGACCTATGTTAGCTACCTACGTACGTGGCTTCCAGGGGATCCCCGCCCCCCACGCCCTGTTCAGGTACCTCCAGGCTCAGGTTCTGCCTGAGGAAAAAAAAAAAAAAAAAGCCCCAAAGCTCTGCCCAAGTCCTGCTCCCCCGAGCTCTTTTGGGAGGGTCCACGGCTTTCTGAGAAGGGCTTTCCAGATGGCGCCCGGAGGCAGCGTTGCCAAACTCCACAGCTTAAGTAAATGTTGCCGCAGTCCCGTCCTGCCAGGAAGAGGCAAGGGGGACCCGCGGCTCCTTTCAAGCTGCTGCGAGGCTCATTTCCTGGGGAGAACAGAGAGCCCCCAACCACCTGCCCCGCACCCTGCTGGTGAGCCCCCTTTCCTCTCTGCACCCCCTCCTCCTTCCTCAGTGGGTCAGCCCAGTGTGCACGAGTGGAGGGAGGAGCCTTCCAGATGCCGACAGAGGACAGGAGGGCAAAGGGAGGTGAGGCACGCAGAAAGGCAGCAAGCAGGCCCGAGGGGCACAGATGGCAAAGGTCCTAGCCCAGTCATCACGAATTTGGGCTATCTGCACAAATCCAATCTCCTGATCTCTGCAGGCGTTTCTCCACCCCTACCATCAATGCTCCCAAACAGCTCGGCAGTTAAAGGAGCTAACTGCTCCCTCCTCCTCTGACCTCACAGGCTCAGAATGCTGCAAAGGGCTCCCCATGCAGATCACTCCCCAGGATTCCCTCTGCTCTCCACCTTAAGAGCCCCCATCACCCTGGTGGGGGACTTCTTGAAGCTTGCCCTTGACTCCACCCTCCTGAGACACCAGGGCCACCTTCCGGAATCTTCTCTCCATGAAGGGCGGACCTGGGAAGCGGCCGAGGGGTAGGGCAAGGAGCCTTTCATGCCTTACCCTCTCAGGAGTGTGCTTCTTATAAGCGGGCTTCAGGCCACAGAAGGGAGTCAAAGCATGAGGGACCTACGGGGGAAGGGGTTTGGGTGAACAGGAGGTCCTCGAGCTTCCCCCAAACAGACATCACAGGCATACGTTCCCAGGTGCCTAAAGGCACAGCGAGAGAGTGGGGAAAGGTGGCTCCTAGAATCTCATGATACCTGACTGCCTTTGGCCACACGTGACCGTCTAAAGCAAACTGCTAGTTCAGCCCCAACACACTCAAGGCGGTGGCCAGAACCCAAGCCCGGAACCTTCCATTCCAATTAATGGGGATCACGCAGCTAATGCTTCATGCTCTGTTTTGAACACTGCTTAATTCTTTGCCTCATTGTAACCTGTCCTTAGCTAATCTGTGTTTTTCTTATTACCATTAAATTTAGATTTACATACACGTGTCCGTTCCTCGAGTTAACACGCACACAGAAGGGGCGCGCCGTGAGCATTTCAGCATCTCTGGACAGGAACACAGCACCCCTCCTAGAGCACTCGAGGGGACGCTGGCAGCATGGTGCCCGTCTTGAGGGTGGGCAAGGTGAGGCAGTGGGCCAAAGAGGGCAGGCCTTGAGTGACCCTGCGGCCAGCGATCGAATCCCTCCCCCACAAAACGGTGTCCGTCCTGAGAATGTACAGGAACGTCCAGGAGGCTTTGCTTCTGGGGTTTTATGTCACACATCTTTTATATCACACTCCCAACTGGAAGACTTTTAGAGCCAGTACAATTTCTCTCTTTCTGAAATGCTAAGTGACAGCGCCATCGGGCAGCCCCATGGAGGTGGGATTTAGAGCTACAAACAAGGGGGTGAGACAGACAGGAAAAGCCCCAGAGTGGTACTGAGTGTTCCCAAATAATTGCTTCTGGACATAAGATAATCAAAGTGCACGCAGCGAATGGGAAGTTTATAAAAAGGAGCTGCTGGTAGGCGTCCGGCTCCTAGATCAGGAGGAAAATGATCTGATCGGCACCTGGGGTCTACTTTATCACCGCTCCAGCACGCGGTCCCCAGACCCAGCAGAACGGTGACAGACCAGAGGGAGGCCACCTGGCCCTCCGACCTTCACCCCCACCGACACCTGACTCGTGAGTGAGCCCAAGTCTGGCCAGCGCGTTAGGCAGGGTGGGGGGCATCACCCTGGCGGGGTAGGGCCCCTGGCGCCTGCCCGAGGACAGCTTCAGCACATGCAGCCGGGCCTCCGTAAATCTCCACAAACACGGTGGCCGCCTGTACGCGCTTCCACGTCGGGGATGGAAGGACTGCATATGGCGCTCGGTTTTAACAGCTGAGCTTTAAAAAAGTGCAGCTTTTCATCTCACTGAACCAGCTCCCAAACTAGGGGGGGGGAGGGGGAGAAGGGGGCGGTGGGGGGGGGGAAGGGAAGCTGCAAAGGGGCAGGGGGAGCCTTGCACACCAAAGTTGATTCTACAAGGAATTTCAGAGTATTATTTGCTCCAAAGGTCCCTCTGGAAAATGACAGAATGTTCCGTTTGTCATCTTCAAGTTTGCGAATTTCAACAAAGTAATTTCATCTTTTAAAAAGGACGTGCTTTTCTTTTTTTTTTTCTTTTTCTGTTTTTAGTACTAACAATAATAATAATAAAACCGAGGGAGCCTGTCTATGAGGAACCACTCACAGGCCTCGGATCGGGTTAACAATTTTTAAGTAAATTTGTAAATGGGATTATTGTTTTCCAAAGTTCGGCTCAGCACAGAGATTAGTTGCCACGATGCCCCACGGGGCGTCCCGGGTCCTTTGAATTCCCTGCCTGGAGGCTGAAGGTGTTGGGAGAGGAACTGGAGGAAGAAGGCTGATAGGGCAGTTTTCCTGGAACTGCCTGGAAACTTTTACTTTCTGTTTCCTCTGCTGATAATGAGTGTCTTCGGCTCTGCAGCCAGCTTCCCTCTTCCCCCTCCCAGCCCCCTGTTGCTGTACGCCATCCCCGAGCTCCAGTATAAAGTTTGGCTTTTGCAGCAGGAAGCAGCTGGGCCAAGCAACCAGCGAATGATAATGACCTCAGAAATCTGCTGTTCGCTCGGCAACAATAGGGTGCTCAGTCTACTGGAAAATTGTGTTCATCAGCTAACTCTGCTCAGTTACTAATTGACATTGCCAAATATTTTAAGAACAATTGGAATGCACAAGCAAAAAAAAAAAAAAAATGAAGATCTTAATCCTCAGACTTAAATTTTTTTTTTCTCTTTTTCTTTTTTATTCCCCCCCCCGCCCCTTCTTTGGGGTGCCTCGATTTGTTTGTGTGCAGCAGGCAGTGGTTATCACGGATGGGGGCAGGAAGGAGGAGCCACATCAGAAAAAGAGGTGGAAAAGAAAGAAAATCTATCATATCACTAAATGCAAGGGAGCCCCGGATAAAGGCCTTTGAGGCTGTGGTCAATGGGCCTACACAGGATGGAGACCCAGCATTTCAGGAATGCGGCTCAGGCAACAAAAGAGGACCCCACAAGGCTTCCAGCCCAGCTGATCAAATAATCCCTGACCATCTCAAAATATTATACCAGAAGTAGTAGGGGTTAACGATATTTTCATCCTTGCGTCTCTCCCTGGCTTTCCATTGATCACGTAAGTTAGCCGACTTTATTTAATGAACAGAGGGTCAACGCATTCAATTACCCCTTTCCCACCATCAACACTGCAATTAGCCCCTCTCCAAAATTATGGGGAATGCAGAAGGTAACTGCCCTGTTGGATATAATGAACAGTATCGTTTCTTAGTACATTAAGTTTTAATTATTCTGAGCGTGATTTCCAAGGCAAAATCCAAAGAAACAGAACTTTGGTCGTCTTCCGGCTCAGAGCAGAGCTCCAATCTGAGCACAGTCTTAGACAAGGTTTTGGGGAGAGATGCAGAGATTAATGCCATCGGAGGGTTTGCACGCGAGCCAAAAAATGAGGGAGCGTCAAAACAGCCGCCCCGCTTTCTAAATGTCATAAAAGAGTAAAATTTATAAGCTGCTGCTTTCCAAATAGTTTCCTTTTGCGTGGTACACGGAGGCAGAAATGACATCTACGATGGTGTGAAATTATTGGTAAGTCAAATCAACAACGACAACAACAACAAAAATAAAACAAAGGGGAAAGATGGGGAAGTGATCCATGTGACTAGCTTTGTCCATTTTCTGTTAGAAAATATGACCTCTCAATTTGTCAAAGGTCCTAGTTTTCGCGGTTGATCCTCAGCTTGGTTCTCAGCAGTTTGGAGAGCCCAAGAACAAACACATTTTCTGGTTCACTGGAATCATTTTCACATGTTCACTGAATCAAACATTCTTTTGCTCACATAACAAACAGCTGCATCCCACATTAGCCTAGCCAGTGACAGTCGCCCATCTCGGCAATAACTGTTTGATTGCAAACTTGACCCCTTCTTCGTCTCGGTCTGGGCAAGACATTTTTAAACAGCCACTCCGTTCCCAATCCTCCTTTGCAAAGAATTACATCAGATAACAAAGGACGTCCCTGCCACTCATTGTAAGCCTTCTTCTGGAGATCTGTTCTAAGAGGCTCTCTGTAAAAAGGTTTTTTATGATGAATTCAGAACTACTATCATGTTAAGAGCAGCGATTTATAAAGAAGAATTCACTGGTTAAGATCTGAAAAAATAGTTTCTCAGGCCCTACTGACCCAGTTTTCAACAAAACAAGAATCAAGTGATGCAAATTGAGTTTTGCGACATTGTTATGCAGTCTGAGAAATTTGTAAAACCGTGTTTTGTAGTTATTGCTTAATAGAAGCCTTAATAAGTACTTCTTTCTTTACTTAAGAGCTTAAAGATTTTCTTTCCCCTTCACCTTGCAGGTTTCTCTCTAACAGGTAATAATAAAATGCCTATTGTGTAAAGATTTTTATTTAAATGCTTATTTTAATCGCACTTTACACAAGTCCTACTTGTTAGAAATCAGAGGCAAGACTAACCAGATCGGGTTAAGGGTCCTAATCCCAGCAAAACCTGAATGCCCTAAGGCGTGCGGCTGATTTGGGCTGCGTATTGGTATGCCATCAATTTTCCCACTTAGTCAGAAAATTATGAAAGGGTCTAATTTGAATATGAAGAAAACAAAGAAGTCAACCAGAAATGAAAGAATCGGTATTCACAATTGTAAAATACTTCAATGAGGGAAATAAAAGCTAGAAGATAACCACAACTCAAGAATAATTCTCCTTTGAGTTGTAAGCCCGGTTGGTTCTTTTAAGCAAAATGGGTTTTTTCAACAGAGTATTTACAGATATGGAAACTACAGAGATAGAATAGCATGAGGCTATCACTTGGCCAGAAGGTGGGAAAAACATGGTAAACACGTCATTAATAAAGCCGAACATTTGGTGCCGGAATATTCTGCTGAGACCTCTTCATTTCAGCAGGTCTGGGAGAGGGATGGAAATCTGTCAATGTTAACTCCACGTCACTCCAAAAACTTAGGGGAGCCAGTCTGCCCTCTTGCCTTCTGCCCCCTTCAAGGCCCCCGATCCAAAGACAGTGAGATGACACTCCCCAGAACAGGGGACCTCTTCGCAGGAGGGCGGAAATCGTCCCTCCTGACACTGGGCCGCCTGGCACTTTGCTGCCTCTGCACGGGAGATGCGTTTTTATGGAGTCCCCGCTGTCAGGCAGCGAAACCTGAACACCCTTCCCTTGCATCTCGAACGTTCCGCGCAGCGGTCACTCCTCGCGGCGTGGCCTCACCCCTCCGTGGTGGCTCACGTTCCTGGTCGGACTCTTCCAGAGTGCCTCACCAGAAATAAATCGCAAACGAGTCCAGGACTCCAGGAGTAGACAGTGTGTTTCATGGGTATTTAAGCAACAGCATTAAGTGCTATCGGAATCTCTGGAATGTGCAGTTCAGATTTATGTGTGTTAACAATTCTTTACCGGTTTGTAATAAGCCAGCAGACTCGCACTTTATTTTAATACTAATTTTGTCCTAGAAGAAGGGTATACCAACGCATGACAGTAACAGACAAAAACTAAGCCGGCATCTACTTAATAACTATAGCAGGGCACGGCTTCCGAAACGGAACTATTTACCAAAACCCAGAAGGGAAAAAAGCGAAAGGGAGGGGAAGAAACTTTACCAAAATGACCCTCAACAGTGTGCCGCCACGCCTTGAACAGTGAGCAATGCAGTGCCTTGAGGTGCCTCAAACTGTCTTTCATTTTCTAGACTTAATGGCTGATTGCAGAAATCAATGTTGCCATTAGTAACAGGGTATTTGTTATGGCATGATTTCCTCTGTTGTTAGGCTGCAGAATGATTACAGTATTAGCGAGATGCTTTCTTTATAAAGGGCTAGAGATATAACTTTCAATTTACCATCCATTAGAAAGGGACTTTGAAAATACGGATGGAGGCAACAAGCTTACCTGCTGTTAGGTAGTGATTTTAATTTAGCCATCTTAGGCTAGTGCGGGTTTTTTTTGTTGTTGTTGTTTTTGGTTGGTTTTTTTTTCCCCCCAACGCGGGCCAGGAAGCTTCAGCGTTTCACAGACATTTTGATGACAGATTTTCTGCTTTGCTATTTTAGACCCCAAAGCTGTATCGCCCGTGTAACAGTACAATTTAAGACACGCAGTCATGCATCTGTGTTTCAAACCTCTGTGCTTTTCTAAACCATCAGACGAGAGTGATGTGTTTCGTCAGGTTACAGGGGCCCGACAGGTGAGCCACGCTGTAATTTTGGAAGGGGACAGGAGGCAGGTTTGGCCTGGGGAGGGAGGGAGGGAGGGGTGCCCAAATGAGACAACTGTGGGAATATCCTCGGGGGGGGGGGGGGGAAGATGGTGAGCGTCTGAGCTCACACCTTCACACGCGTGGATGAAGCCAAAACGCCAGCTCCCGGGTTCCAGAGACGAGGTGATGGCGGATGAGGGCCGGGGCGTAAAACGGGGCCGGGCAGGGAACTGCCGGGGGAGGGGAGGACAGGCTATGCCTGTCGGCAAACATGCCAACTGGCCATCTCTACCACCCAGTGGGATCAACTTTCTTTCCCGGCAGCCAGTGTTCAAGGGAAGGCCAAAGACTCGAAGAGCTAGCCTTCCCTGGAGGCGGGGCAGAAAGGCACGGTCCACCTAACGCCATCAGGTCAGAGTGATGAGCTCAGGACTGACCTGGAAGAGAAGCCAGGGCCTGTCCCCCAGAGGTGGGCGCGGAGCCAGGCCCCCTGGACGGGGAGGGCCCTCGTCCCAGCTGCTGGTCCCCCACGTTCCCTGGCGGCCTACCTGAGGAGGACGGCGAGGAGGGGTGCGGGCTGTCCTCCTGGGCACTCCCGGTCTGGGAGAGCCCCCCGCCGGCCCCACTCTCCTCGGTGACGTTGGAGGAGCCCGGCGTGGTAGAGCGGCTCACCGACTGGGACTCCTGGTCACTGCCCGAGCCGCGCCGCTCGTCCAGGCCCACGTGCAGCCCGTCCTCGTCGCCCTTGCGGTCCCGCTTGTGGACGCGGGAGTGCACGACCACCTGGTGGTAGGTGCGGAACACCCGGCCGCAGTCGGGGCACTCGGTGGGCTTCTCCTTCATGCTCCCGGGACCCTGCAGGTTATAGTCGAGCGCCGGGTTCAGCCCGTGTGACAAAAAATCCCGACTGCCTTCTAAAGGGTCGAGCTTATTTGGCAGGTCCCTCTGATTGCCCACTTTAGTGCTGTGAACCAAATCAGCAGGCATTTTCTGCTTGGAGCCATCTGCTCCCACTAACACGTACTCCCGCTTCTCCTTATCAAACATAACTCCGGCGCTTGCCAAAGTGTCTTCGTGGTTGCGCTGTAGCTGATGCTCTTTAGACAAGAAGCCGTGTTCCATGGCCATGCCCCTGGCCATGAGCTGCCAAGCCTGGTAGCTGTTCACGGGGTCCATCTCGGCAGCCTTGGCAGCCGCCTGCAACCGCTCGATGCAGCTGGATTTCAGCGGCGGCACGAGGTTGAGGCACCCCAGGAGGGAGTGCTTGTCGCCCTCGGGGACCCCGTGGGCCACGCTGGAGATGGGGGACAGCAGCTTCCCCAGGACCTCCCTCTCCTTCACGGGCAGCTCCCCTTTGCCGTAGAGCTGGCTGGGCTCGCTCAGGCTGGCTTTGTCCGGGGCCACGAAGCCGCCCTGCAGACAGGAGAGGTACCGGGAATACAGGTTGGCGTGGGCCTCCTGGGACATGCCGCCCATGGGCACGGGCACCTCGGGGTCACTGGGGGACTTGTTCTTCACCGACAGCTTGTTGAGGTGGACCTTCATGTGGTTCTTAAGGAACCAGGGCTCCTTGAAGCGCCGGCCGCAGATCTGGCAGCAGTGCTCGAAGGAGTCCTTGTGTTTCCGCATGTGGCCCTTCAGGAACCACGCCTGGCTGAACACCTGCCCGCACACCTCGCAGCGGAACTCGTTGGCCGACTGCTCGCCGCCGCCGTTGGGGCCCTGGCCCTGGGCCGACTCGGCGGTGATGTGGGCCTTCTCCACGTGGCTGATGAGCTCCTCCTCCTGCGAGGCCGCGAAGTCGCACAGCGTGCACTTGTAGGGCTTGTGCAGGATGCGGATGTGGCGGTCCAGCTCCTCGCGCTTCTTGAACTTGCCCTTGCAGAAGGTGCAGCGGAAGCCGGCGGCCGGGACCACCGCGTCCTCCTGCACGCTGGCGGGCTTGGGCGAGGGCACCGGGTGGGCCACGTCGGGCACGCTGTGGTTGGCGGGCAGGGCCAGGTTGCAGGGGGCCGGCGGGGCCTGCTGGGCGTGCGGCAGGGGCTTCAGGTCGGGCCGCGGCTGCAGCAGGCTGTTCTTCATCTGCTTGTCCCGCAGGATGGCCCTCTCCTCCAGCTCGTGCAGCAGGCGGTTCTCCTCGCGCACCCGCCCGCGCCCCTTACCCAGGTTGCCCAGCTTGTGGGTCCGCAGGTGAATCTTGAGGTTGCCCTTCTGCGCCGCCCGGTGGTCGCAGTAGGGGCACTTGAAGGGCTTCTCGCCGGTGTGAGTGCGCATGTGCAGGGAGAGGATGCTGTTGAAGCGGAAACGCTTGCCGCACAGGGGGCACGGGTACTTGCGGTTTTTGCGGGCGTCGTCCTCGATGTCGCTCATCTGGGACATGATGCCCAGGTTCTGCCCGTTGAGGAACTGCTGCAGGTCCACCCGCCCGTTGAGGCTGGTGTCGACGTCCCGGCCCAGCTGGCTGGCCAGGAGCGCCATCTGGCTGCCCATGGGCTGGCCGGTCATGGGCACGTGGGCCTTCTCGTCGAGGGGCGCGGGGGCCTTCTCCTCCGGGTTGGGCCGCGGATGCAGCTCGGGGAAGGCATGGCTGAGCTGGGAGGTGATCTGGTGCAACTTCTGACTCATGGCATACTGGCCGTTGAGGACAGGGCCGCTCAGGTGGGGCTCAGCTTCCGGTGCCGCCGAGGACACTCCAAGGCACAGACTGGCTTCTTCCATCCCTGAAAATAAAGAGAGAGTTGAGGTCTGTGCCAGGCACCGTGGCGCAGCGAATCAACAGCATCAGCTGGCGAGGAATTTGCAATTCATGCCTTACCTACACATAATAATGCTAAGGAATTAGAGTCAAAAACAATAATAAAAAGATGAATTATTAAATGCCAATTACGCAACATGGCATTGCTCCTCCAATTTGTTTTGGCGATAGATCGTCTTCCTTGTATTTTCTATTTACCGACCGCAATTATTCATTCGCATTTAAATTATTAATGTTTTACCACTTCCAACACCTAATAACAAATCACGGGTCTACGTGTTAAACTTTCCCTCCTGTGCCCCTTGTGGCACCTGCACCTGTTGGTTCTGTTCAAAGTTTGCCTTGGAGCAGGATGGCTTTCACCGCAAGACCACATAGACTCCCTTGGAACTTTTGTTTCCGGTTACTATATTCAATAACATTCGCCAGTCTGTGATGAAAGAGATTATTTTATGATTTGCCACCCCCCACCACCAAAAAAAAAAAAAAAAACCAACAGAAAAACCCAATGGCATGATATTTACTGGTACATAATAAAACAAGATAATGTTTTGGGAAAAAATAAAGTAAAGGACAGGCTTTAGAACAATAAAAGGGATTTTGCTTTAGTCAACAAAAAGTGCAGTAATATCTCATTAAGCTGATTAGTATGCTGCTTAGAAACAGTACTAGGTGCTGTAACACATGATTATAATCATAAAAATCCTTCAGTGTTTGCAAGGAAGCATTAACGAGGTATATTAAATTTTAAGGAGACTGCGAGTAGCGGCTTTGCAAACCTTAGAGATTAAGATTTAACCCTTATGTTACGAAACACTGTTATTTTGTCATTTGGTAACTGTGCCCATCAAAAGAAGTATAAATTATCCGGTGACGGAATCGTAGTGGATCGTCCAGACTGTTCATTTTTGGATAGGGGTGAAGACTTACACCATTTACTGGGCTCTCTCTGTCCTTCCACTGGCATGATATCCCAGGTAGGGACTGTGATTGGGTTTAAAGAGATCCTTTATAGAACTAGATAAAAACCAATTAAAATCCAGGGATGATACCATAGGAAGTCTCAACCAAGTTTGAGTGTTTTTAATAACTTTCCCAGTATACAGTAATGAGTACAAATTGTACCTGCAGTATGTGTTCTGCAGAAAATTAGAACTCAAAGCTGTTTGTTAAACACTAACACTCAAAGCTGGTCTCCATAATTGCCTTTAACGCTCCTCTCTGCCCCCTTCCCAGACTGTGCAGAACCGCTAAGGCCACTCTGCTTGGGGCTGGGGTAGAAGGAACGGCTCCCTCCACATCACAGCAGGTGAGGAGCTCAGCTTTGAAAGGCAGTGAACCTACGCCTGGGTCCTTCTATTTCCAGATCTGCCTTCCACCTGAAGGAGTCCAAATTCGCTTCCTGCCATTGGAACAGTTTTTGCACATCTCTCCTCTTTGTATCCCAATGTTTACATGTGTTGGCCAGCCAGGTGGTCCAGGGGCAGCGCTTGACCCCAGCCAGGATGGATTCCTGGGCCAAGCAATTCCCTAGGGGGACTGGTGGGGACAGAGTTCAACTGTGGAGGAAGCGCATTCAGCCCTGGGGCAGGGAAGGGGGGGGTCTGCTGCCTCCTGGGCCTCCCGCCAGGCAGACTATGCGTGGCGTGGAGGGTCTCCAACGGGAGACCTGGCTTCCTTGGCAAGAGGACAGGGGCTGTGAGTCCATCTTGCAAGGGAAGAAAAGACATGAATGTTTATTTGCAGGAGGGAGAAACACAGCAGCCATGGTACAGGGCTGACTGTGTCCATGACATGAACACCTGCACATATTTACACACACATACAGGAACCTGATCACTTGTAGGAAAAGAAGGCTACCAACTCGCCATCTTTCCTTTTTGCCTCTGGTGGGCTGTCTACACTCAAATTAAAAAACCAACCAACAAATAAAAAAGTCCACTTTGGAGATGGGTCAGAAAGGACTAATATCTCCTGGAGAGCTTTGCTTTCATTCACCAACCCTGCCGAGTTCCCACTGTACCCCAGTCCCTGTCCTTGGCACGTAAGATGCCCTAGTAGACAAGAATGGCCAACCCCAGTGCTCATGGCAACCACTGACCAGCGGGGAGGAGTAGGTCCAGTGTGCAGAAGTTACTAGAGCAGGACTGGTGCCTGGAAGATCCCAGGCAGGGACTCTAACAGCCCCCAGGGCCCTGTCTGAAGCCCCTTCTCTACCTTCAAGCTCCATCCAGCTGTGCTGGCTCCTCTCCTAAGCAAACACAGATCATGACCCTGAGGCCACTTGGGAGTGCTCAGAATTCCACCCAACAGCTCTGGGGAAGTTTGGAAAGTCCAAAGCCAACATGACTGGCCCACTTCCAAAGCTGCCCAGTTGGCCTTCTCAGAAGACATGAATCCAGAAAGACAGGCTATTTTCAGGTTGCTGCTGATGAGCTGACGCCAATTCAGCAGGAGGGAGGGGAGGCTGAATGTGCAATACAGCGAGACTGCAAATCAGGTTGGGTGAGGGGCAGCAGGTTGAAGACCATCCCCCACCCTCATTCACGCTGGGTAAGAGCTCAATTTGTCAAATAATGAATATAGGGAGTTTTCAACTTAGGTTTGGATATGGAATGCTTTAATTATGTTAAAGAACTTTTTTTTTCAGTCAACAAATCTTTTTTAAGGAATTGGACTTCAGGTGCCTTTGCTGAAGCCTCAGCTGGCGGGGGGCTGGGGGAGGGGGCGGTGGGAACAATGGTCTAGAATGTGCAAAGGTACTGTTGGCAGGTCTCAACTCACATAGCCCCTTCTCACAAAGACTCCCAGGCCCCTCTTGTCATAGGTGCTCGTCTTCAGCCTCTCTCTACCCATCACCTTATTTCCTTCTTTACAGCACTTACCACTAGGGCGACATTTTGTTGTTGACCCTTTTATAAGTGTGCTTCTTTTCCATGAGGGCACGATCATGTCTGCCTTGCTCACATGAAGCTTCAAGGCCCAGGTCGCAGCTGAACATTGTATGTTCATCATTTTCTGACTCAAATGGATGAATGAATGAAGAGACCCTATGAACATAGCCCATAAAAGAAGGCTAGCCCTGTAGAACCACTCTCCTCCCAGCCTTATGTGACCCCAACTCAGCTTACACAAGTCCACCAACATCTATCTACTATCAGACTTTGTCAGAGTTGGAAGGGTCTCTGGCTAACCCAGAACCTGGGGGTCCAGAAGCCACCAAGGGAGAGCCACCCCCACCACTAGATCTTTCATTATATATGCCCATGGTGACGATCCCAGGCCTGGGCCACCACTGAGCAGCTAACCCCCTTCAGAACTGGACTACCCATCATGGGACCCATGGGAGAACTCAGAATTTGAGGAGAGCTGGCCAGAACCCAAGGAGACACTCTGAGGATTACAGCTCGCACACAGGCCCTCGAATGAGCCCAGGCAAAGCCTGCGCAGAGCCCCACTGTGAGGAAGGACCTCGCCAGACAATTATCCCAGAATGTTCGGTGAGACCCAGCACCCCATGATTCTGTGAGCAGGTGTAGGCACTGCGATGGGTCAGTCGTAAACCCATGCCAGCCGCCAGACTCAGAGCAAGAAAGGGGAGCGTGAGTTCTTGGAAAGAGCACGGGGTAATTGGTGTGCTGTCCCTGGGCCAAAGCAGCCGAGGCAGGATGAGCTGGCCTCAGGCCCGGCCTGGGATGCACAAAACCTGGGTCGGCCCCAATTTCTCCAGCCTTGACACTTCACCCTTCCAGAATTCATTTACCCCTTATGTCAGTCATTCAGTCAATACTTGCCAGGGGCCTTCTAGTACCTGCCCTCAAGGGTCTCTGGGACCCAGGGGGTCAGCATCGGCAAGGTTACCAATTGACGGGAAGCAATGAAAATGCCCCAGAGAGACTGTACTGAAGGTTTAAGGAAAGGAGTAACCACTGCCGCTTTGGCATATAGGGGTGTGTGTGCACGTGCATGCGTGGATACATGTGTGTGCACGAGTAAGTCTACGTTGGGGGAGAGGCAGGGATTCCCTAGTAGTATCACTCTGGAAACTTATACAGATGCATATCTTGGGAAACTCAGGGATCATTTATCCTACTGTTAAGGGATTGGATCCTACTGCAGCCCTAAGAGCTCACAGGGCCCAGGGAGGTGAGGTTGCCTGCAGGGTCGCACCATTCAGGTGGAAGGAGGCAGTCATTACTCCTTTTCCCCCGCCCTCAGGGAGCAAGCATAGGGAGAGTGCCTTCCCTTTGGAACCGCACTGCTCCCTCACAGGCCCTGCAGTGAATGGCTGTCAGTGTCCCTGGCAGGGCCTCCTGCCACAGGATACTCCCTCTGTCCTGATAACTCGGGCACATGATCATCCACACGCAGCACTGCCCCTGCATGGTCACGAATTCCAGGGAGTGTTCTATCCCATGTGCCCAACCCATCCTTCTCACCCTGGCCCCAGCTCTGGACTCATTATCCCACGGTCCAGCAGCGGAGGAACCCTCTGAAGAAGCCAGTAGCCAGTGCAGGGTTGGCCACGATCCTGGGCTTAAGGCAAGTGGGGAGCTGGGACCTTCTAAGGAACCTACACAGTAACTTGCCTGCCCCTCCCACCGAGGCGGGAAAACACTCAGCACAATTAAAAACAAGTAAACAAACTACTGAACACTGAGAATAGCTTGCCCCTGGCCTTCAGCTCAGGGCCCAGCCCAAGGCGTATCAGGAAGAAGATCAATAAACCCTAGTTGACTGATGGAAGGAACCAACGCATACGTAATTTACCCAACTGTGGAAAGGCAGTCAAGGCTGGACAGTTAGAGGCCACTGTAAACTGCTGAATCTGGTACGCCACCCCCCCAACATGGAAACACTCCAACATTGCACTGAGTCCTGATCTTTCCCGATCCCCAGGGTCATGGTGGGGCACCGCTGGTCCTCAAGACAACTGTCAATATTGACGAAGACGCAGGCATGCACGTGAGCCCCAGCCACCATGGCATTCCTCACCACAGCGTGGAAATGTCTGGGCCTCACATCTGAGCACAGGCAAGGCCCCAGTTGAAAGCTTCTGAAGGCTAGAGGTTTTCTTCTTGAGCTGTGCAATTTTATATTTCATACAAGGGTATTCGCAGCACAGGAAACCTGCCATTGGGTGCACAGATTATCAAAATAATTCTGTCTCATCATTCCCATCATTGCAGGTACAGTGAGCCATTCAGCTGCCTTTGATGGTGCTAATGGTTATTTTGATTTTGTACTTCTGCCTTCAAAACTATTTCCTGTGATATCAATGACAAAAGTTTTCACTTAACTCTTCCAATAGAGAACCTAATTGTATCTTTCACTCAAAATGAAATTTAAAACTATCAGGACACCAGAAATGCCAGCTGCTACGAGTCTAAATAAATTTTACACAAAAACACAGTTTCATTTTGCTAGCACAGAAAAAAGAAAGTAATCTTATGAATAGTCCAAAAAATATAGATCTTGCCAGTAAGTTGCATGAACGAGTTTTATCCTTATACCATGAAAAAAGAATAGTTGGGAAATGAAATGACTTTCAAAATAACCATTTCAACTGGGTTTTTAAAAATCAAATATTGTTGTCTAGCCAAGCACAACTAAATATTCCCTTTTTTATCAATGTGGGTAAAAGTGCTGCCTCGGAAAACGTACGGGAGTCCTACCGCTCCCAACTGCTGGGCAGGGGAGGGATGTGGGTTCCCAGCAAGGGCCCCAAACACCACTGGGGGCCTCACAGCCTGCAGTTCTGGTATTAGGTGGACCCCTTTCCTGGGGGGGCTCAGATGACCTTCTGCCCCTTCCCCAACAACCCACATTGCTTTCTTACACCTAGGGTAAGCAGTAATTAAGACGACTTCACCTAGAATGCAATGGCTTCTTATTAAATACTATTTTCCAATTGTTGTAGCTCAAACTGCTTAACCAAGGTTGTTATAAGCATAATACACTCCTGTTCTGAAAATACAGAACACCAGACTACTGAACCTTTTCAGGGTCATTAAACAGCTGTAAACATTATTACAAAAATAAACCAGAGATTTCATGCTTACATTTTGGCCTAGAGCTTGCTATGCTGAGCAAGTACATTTTTTCATCTCTTACAATCAACGCTGGTGACATTTGGGCATCCAAACAAATTACATCACAAACATTACTGAGGTGGGCAGGATACTGAGTGGTTTATTTGCCAGATGATTAATAGATAAACAGGAGGGCAGTTCGGGTGACCTGTTCCATTCTGACTGATGTGTAGACAATGCTATGAGACAGGGCCAGAAATAGTTAAATCCTTATTTAATTTATTAATGAAAATACGATATGCAAATAGAGCTGTGGAGTATGGCGACTGTGTGACCAGGAGAGTCAAGCTGGAGGGTATGGTTGAACGCCACAACCTCCCCTTGTGGATGGAACATTGGCCAAAGTCAGGGCCCTCGTGGCATTGGATGGTGAGCAGGACCCCACTGGACCAGCTTTGCACACAGCCCCATGGAGCCCCAGCCAGTTTCGTACTGGGGGATGGCGGCTGGAGGACTTAGAAGAAGAAACTGGAATAAAAAGTATCCTTTTTTTGAAGACTTTGGATGATTTCAAAATTCTCAAGGGCAAAAGCATCTTGGCTTTTGGAATCTGGGTTGAAACTGTAGCCCAGAATTGAAGACAGGTCATGAGCATGTCAGACGGGAAAGGAAAACACCCACAAAGCGTGCTCCTGGTCATCTTTTCAGGGTAGAGAAGACTTCTGGTCTGAGTTCCTGGCTCTCCATCTGCCCATGGCACATGAAGCCAGGCAAACAGATGCTGGGATGGAACTCCAACAACCTCATGTGTGGTGATTGTTAAGACCATGGATGCATCAGGCAGAACAAGCTCTCAAAAAATAACACAAAAAAACAAATAACTGTTATCATATTACCGTCATTACCTTCCTTTTCATCATCACCATTTTCATCATCACCACCACCATCACCTTCACCACCACCATCACCACTGTCATCATCACCATCACCTTCACTATTGTCACCATAGTCTTCATCTTCACCACTACCATCATCACAACTGTCATCATCACCATCATCATCACCTTTACCACTGACTACATCACCACTCTCATCATCACCACCACCATCCCCTTCATCATTGTCACAACTGTCTTCATCTTCACCATCATCACCATTGTCATCATCACCATCATCATCTTCACCATCATCATCGTCACCACCGTCATCATGACCATGATTATCACCATTGTCACCACTGTCATCATCACCATCATCACCATCACCACCACCAATGTCACCACTGTCATCATCATCATCATCTTCACCATCATCATCGTCACCACCGTCATCATGACCATCATCATCACCATTGTCACCACTGTTATCATCATCACCATCACCGTCATCACCACCACCACCATTGTCACCATTGTCTTCATCTTCACCGCCACCATCATCACCTTCACCAACAACATCACCACTGTCATCAGCAGCAGCATCAGCTCCACCATCACCACTGTCATCATTTGTCATCATCTTCATCAACGTCATCACCACTGTCATCATCCTCATTATAGCCATCACCATCATCACTTTCACTGTTGTCACCACTGTTACCGCTGTCATCAGCTTCATCATCACCATCGTCACCACTGTTATCTTCACCGTGGCCGTCACCATCATGTTCACCATTGTCACCAGAGTCATCACATCATCATCACCTTCACCACCACCGTCACCACTGTTTTCATCTTCACCATCACCATCATCACCACTGTTACCATCTCCTTCACCATCACCAACACCATCATCATTTTTATCATAGCCATCACTATCACTTCACCATCACGATCGTAGTCACCATTATCACCTTCACCATCACCACCACTGCCACCATCTTCATTGTAGCCATCACCACCATCATCATCTACATCAGCAACAGCATTCTTCTCACCCTCCTCCTTTTCATCATCATCGTCCTCCTCCTCAACACAATACCACGTGCCAACACTGTGCTAGGTACTTCACAATCATTCTCCCATTTAGCCTCATACAACCTTAGAATGGTAGGTAGTAAACTATTCCCACACTAAAAAGAAGAAACTGAGGCTCAGGAAACTTAAGTCCAAGAAGGTCACACAACTGGGGAGCCTGACTCTAGAGTTCAAGCAAGACATGCGGGTGGGAAGGCTGGCTTCTGATGTCCATACCATGTTAGTCTTGCTGGGCTGAATGCTGACAGATGCCAGCTCCTTCATTTTTAAAATGTGTAGAAACAAAGGAAACCACATTTCAGGGAAAGCTTAAAGGAGGCTAAGGAGCCAGAGTCCTCACAAACATGTGTGCCAGGAAATGGAAATATGCAGCACATTCCAGAGAAAGCAACACAGGGGGCTAGTGAGGGTGGGGGTGGGGAGAAGGTGGGGAAAGGCACTGTGGATACAGAAATGTGGCAAGTCTCTTACTCACCAGTGGGGGAGGGTGTCACACAAATATTTATTTATATTATCTATCTTATTGTCTTCACATTCATAAGATGGATATATTATTCCACGTTCCCCTGCCCTGGGTCAGGTGGGTTATTCCCCCAACCCGACTGGAGCAGTGGAAAGAGAATCGTACCTGAAGTGCTATGAACATACATCCAAATGTAGCTCTTCCACAGTTGTTGGACCTTGGTTACCCACCCGAGTCTCAGCTTCTTCGTCTCCAAAATGAGCTGATATAGACCGACCTGCATACTTCGCAGGGTTTTGAGAAGGCAAATGGGATTGTGGGAGAGACACACGGCACATAACTTGTAACAGGCTGTACAGGAACCTTTCTCAGGTGCCAACCATGGCGTTAGCCCAGGCTTTCAGATCTAGAAAGATCTTTAATCTGGGAGTAGAATAAATACTGAGAGGCAAAGAACACAACCAAGGCACAACCAAGGCCTGTAAACACGGTTAATAAAACCCCATTCATTGCCAACTTTACTGTGCATCGTCAAGTGGGACTCCTCATTCAGCAACATCTCTCAGTGCTTATATGGGGCGAGAAGTGGGCAGCTACAAGCAAGACCAGATCATTGCCTTTGAAAGTTGACTCAGGGAAGGGGAGAGAGACCCACTGGACGGAAGTGCTGAAAGGGGGAAATCTCCAACATGCTGCAAGGCTGGGCGCAGGCAGGGATGGGCAGTGGGGACAAGGGAAGGGAAACCAGTGAGGACAACAACTGGGAAGAGGTCAGTCCTTGGCTGAGGCTGGAAGAGGTCGCTAGGCACAGAAAGGTGAAAGGGCATGTAGGACAGAGGGAACAGAATGTGCAAAATGGGGAGTGAGCATGGAATGTTCTTGGGGGACGATGGAGGATGGGATGGAAGGGGAGGGCCAGGCACAGACCTGAATGCCAGTCTGTGGAGTGTGGAGCTTACATGTGGGGCAACACTGGGGAAGCTCCTGCCAGAGTCATAGTATAACACAGATGCCTCAACTACCACTGCACCACATTAGTAGTTTTCTAGTACTTTGGGTCAGAGGAGATGGGGGAAAAGAGAGGGTGAAAATAAACTCCTGAACCACAAACCAAACATCTGAGGGCTAAAGGCCTCATCGTGGTCAGGGAGGGCTCCCTGTGCCTGAGAGAAAAGGCTGCTCAGAGTTTGGAGAAGACATCAATTTCCCCTCTTCTTTGTAACAGCAAAAAAGTGAAAGAAAGAAGGGCCACCCCCCAAATCTCCTGGCAGTCCACCCCCACCTCTCCAAATGTGGCAGCCCAAATTCATCCTTCATGCTCCGTCCAGGCATTGCCTATTCCAGGAAGCCTTCCTGGATCTGCCCCAGGCTAGAGATGATATGCAGTCCCCAGGGTTCCCGTGCAATTTCTCTGGAACAGTTAGGACATGTTCATAATGCACCTCAATGCACGTAAATAAGGAAGTCACGTTTCTTCTCCTCCTCTGCAGAGGGGTCCAATGACCCTTGTCTGTAGCATCTGGAGGACCGAGTGCCACCAAAAACTGGTCCTTTAAGCTTCTGGTGATCACAGTGCAGGCGAGGGAGGTAGCCCAGAGTGTCATAAGAATGCACAGCCCAGGCCTCTCCCCCCAGAATGCAGGCCATCAAGTGGTGCTTCCTTTGTTCCCAGATGGGATGATTTGGGAAGGAAATGGCCCCCTAATTTGCTGTAATCGATTTATCTGAACTGTGTCCACCCCGTCAGGGGAAGCGACAAAAACTATATATATACATGGGCTTTTAATGAATGACCCACCTTTAAAATATCGCAAAACTGAAAAAGATACCAGCAGTTGTCATGAAGTGCATTGATTATTTCTCTCTCACTGGCTTTCTTTCTCTTTTTAAACAGACTTCGCCATGGCAGGAAGTTAGGTATTTAATCCCCTATTAACCCGCCTTGGCTCCCTGCTCAGGCTCAGCACGCAGCCGCTGCCCTAGAACAAAACGGGGGGACCCAGCACCCACAGGATTCCCGGCAGCCCCTCGCTCCCAGAGGGGCAGCAGCAAACGCGGGGCAGGCACCCAGCTACCCCTCGCCGCCCCTTCACCCCTGATGAAAGCCATTTTACCTCTGAGCACTTCTGAGCTAGGATATCGTGTCGAACACTTTATTTTCATTTCACAGAAGCCTCAGATTTGATTCGGTGCAAAACTAAATATAATGTAGAATGCACATATGCAAGAGTGATCAAAGAGGGCCTGATTGTGAAATATTCATAGAAGTTGGCCCACGGAGATTCGTTCACAGGGGCACCTGTCGAAGACATAAGCTCAGATACACATCATCTCCTAAGTACACACAATCATTACCGAGCAAAAAAAATCCAGGCACACCCGGGGAGTCGCTGTTGCCTGCAACTGCCAGGCACGGGCCAACGGACGGGGCCCGGCCAGGGCCGGGCTGGGGCTTCAGTCTCTTTTGGCTCTTGGGGTCCCCGGTTCCGCAGCTCCCGTTCCTGTGCGGGTCACCAGGCTGACCTAGCCTGGCCCTCTGCTGGGCCAGACTCTCGGGAGGGGAGGGAAGACTAGGCCACCAGCTCCTGACCACGGCAGCCGTGGCATCTGCCGTGGGGCCAGGCTGCAGGTCGGCCAAGCTCACAGACACGGGGCTGCCGGGAGCTGCTGTCCCAGCAGTGGGTGTTGCTACTTCACGCAGATGGACTCCAGGGACAGAGATGGAGTCTCCAAGCACGGTTAGGAAAGAAGGGCGAGCGAAGACAGACTTCCCAGCTCACACGTGCGTAAGGAGGGAGAACCCTGTGGCTCATCGTGTTTAAGCCTATTAGTGTTTGGAAAGAGGACCCTCTACTTTCAGGGAGCAGATGAGGGCGCTTGGTACCCTCTGTGCATATCACTCCCTCTGTCTGGGACACTCTCCCTGCCATCCCCACTTACTCCCTATGCCTTGTCATCTGGTGAAGATTAAATGCCACCTCGTCCAGGAGGCCCTCCTTGATACCCAGGGCCAGGAACCCTCCTGTCTGTCCATCTTGCCCCCTCACGATGGCTTTCAATACTGGGGTTGAGTCTGTTTGTATACCTGCCCAGAAGCTCCCTGTGCATGGAGGCCATGCCCATTGGCTTCAGTGGTGTGTCCCCAGCACTGGCACTGAGCTGGGCCCAGGGGATGTGTTCAATAAATATTTGCTGAATGAATGAAGAAAGGTGCAAGCAAATGGATAAATGGCTGAACGTGGAAATGAATGAATAAATGAACGAACAGACCAAACAACAAAGCGTGCAGGCCCAATGTACAGCATCTATCCTTGGGGAGAGAGGGGCCACTCGGGGTAGAAAGATTCAGACCACAGGTCACTCCTGAGGCACCAGGGCAGACCCTGCTCTCTGCCCCTCAAGGCACAAGCCAGGGGATAAGTTTGCCCCATAGAGCCTGATGTCAAATGTCACCCCATCCGTGCCGCTCCCAATCCCCCACACTTCGTAGTCGCCGTGAAGGGCTAATTCCACTCCATCTCATGATGGATGATCTGGGTCCCTGTCTCACCACCCTCCGCCGCGGTCTGGGACCTCCAGAGACCCATATCTAACCCCAACCCAATGTTTTGCACGTAACGCGAACCTACGAATTCTGGCTGAGTGATTCCTAAGCCCTTTTACCTGCCCTTTACACACCCCTCACTCCTTTGAGTCCTCTGCTTCCTTCAGGATCCTCACACTTGCCCAAGCAAACATCCGCTCATCCATCCATTCATTCAGCATTTCCTGACAATCCCCTGTGTGCCAGGCACCGTGCCGGGCTCTTTGGAGGAAACAATTGGAAACGTCCCACCCTGCCAGACCTCACCATCCAAAGGGCAGACGTGGCTGCACCATCAGCCCAGAGATCACGATAACACTCGAGCACCATTTACGCACAAAGGGTCAGGGGACCGGCAGCTTGAGGGCAACCACCCACCTTGTCCATCCGTCTCCGAGTGTCAGCACAGACGAGGCCTTTGGGGATGGGCCTGTTGCCAGGGTGACACTGCCATTCTCTTCCTTGGGCTTGCTCCTCTCTGAACCTCTGCTGATACCTCCCTCCCAACCCCGGATCCCATCGCTCCAAGATCCAGGTCCTTGCACACGGGCAGGAACGGGGGACCAAGCGATGTAGCACAGAATGCCCTCTCTCTGTGACGGTGCCATGTTGCTGGTGCCTGGAACAGCAACCGGGCTGGGCATCCCAGAACACTGGCTGCCCCCCTACATCGACCCCAGGTGGGCCTGCATCCTCCCCCACGGGTTGCTCTACAGCCTGCCCTGGAACCAACCGGCACCCCAGACCAGACAGCTGTATGGCCTCGGATGCCCCAGCCCCTCTCTGAGTCATGGTTTCCGGTCTGTAAACCCAAGCAGGCTGGCCAGGCTGATCGCTACCCTCAGCTACTCGGTCTCTCCTCCTGCATCCTGATTTATGCTTCTGTGGCCCACCTGACAGGGAAGGGGCTTCCTGGCCAAGCCCTGCTCCTGAACCCTCACCAATCACAGAGAACGGCTGGAGTTGAACTTCACCGGTGCTGGACACCGGGGGAAACATTAAAAATGAAGCAATTAATGTTTCTCTTCTTACAAGGGAGGACATGCCATTTGTGGGCTGGTCCGGGGCCATCAGCGTGTGGTCGGGCCACCCTGGCCCCAACAGGCTGTACTTTATCGTCATGAGCATGACAAGATGTCTTCCCCACCCTCGCCTCAAGAGGATACCTGGACAAGAGGTATTTCCTAAGGAGAGGCTTTCCAGAAGCCGTGGGGGTATGCTTCAACGTGAATAGTTTGGTGCAGAGGTCTGAGCTACGCAAGCTGCAAACGGCATCTAGAAGTGACAGTGGTCAACAGCAGGGCAGCCGCTCTTTGGGGTCCCGGAGGAGCCTCTTTCCTGGGACTCTGTGTGACCAATGAAAAATGGCGGCTGCCGCCAGAGGCGGACTGTGTCTTCTCCAGAAGAACTGATGGCCCAGAAGCTCCAAGGTGGCACCTCCTCAGTTATGCATCTGTGACAGGAGAGCAATAATGAGGTAATTTATGGAAGGTGTTTACTCTGGAAAGGTTTCTGCACCTGGCACTTCTTCTACGACCACAGTGACCATCCGCCGGCCATCACTGCTGGGCTTTCAGCCTGCCCGCCCAGTCCTGGTCAGTCCCACTCGAGAGCCTCCTGGAAGTCAAACACTCCCAAGGCCTATGTGGCAGCCAAGGGGTTCATAACCTCACCGTCTTTATTTTTAAAAGTGTTTGCAGTTAATGAGGAAGAGCTGAACACCCCCACATGAAACCTGGACACAAGGCACGTGAACAGACAATTCACAGAAAAAAATGGAACTGGCTAATGACCATAGAAATGTCACTCCCGACTAGACAGCAGAAAGACTCAAAACAATAGCGAGGTTCCATTTTAAAATAATTCCACGAAAGATTACACCCAGACCTTGTGAGAACCTCACATCCTCCACGGAAGCCTGGCACACCCAAAGTGGAACACGGGAGAGGTAACGTTGGCCTTGTTCCAACCACGGCTTCCCTTCCAAAGTCAGGTACCCAGAGCTACCGTGCGGGGTTCCCGAACACCACTGACTGCTGCTTTGAGGAAGCCAGGCCAGGAAGGCGAACACTCTGGAAAGCTCTTTCCACATCTGTGCTAGAGACTAAAGGAACAGAGAGAACTCTGGTGTTCAAAGACGCGGTTCATGCTTTCTGCTTTCTCTTAGAAAGCTTCTGAAGTTCTACCAAGGAAGCTAATCTCTGGGGCAGAAGGTTGTGCACCATGGAACACAGCTAGACCTGGCCAACTAGCCTGGCTTACCAGGGGGGCGATGTCCCCGGGCCTAAGGCCAGCCTGTTTCTGCTTGCTCCTTCTGCACCCACAGGCTGTCTCCATGTAGGTACGAGAGGCAAAGAACAAACGTCATTGATTTCCCTGCGGTACTAACTAGAAGAGTGCATGCCAAAGACTTCCTCAAATGGCCACTCCCGCCCCCCACCCCCCACCCAATCTCACTTCTCCCCACATTCCTCCACATTCTCAGCTGCTTGGGGAGAACTTCTCCATCCCATGAATGAGAGCTGTGCACAACTTCTCTCTTTGCACAAGGATGCTACTTGAGGGAAGGAAGGCGCAGGTGACAATGGTAGGGTGGCAAAGCTGGAGCACCCTCAGAGGTCCCCTAGCTCCTGGCTGCTTAGTCTGACGTGCCCATTTTATAGATAGGTATACTGAGGCCAGCAGATACATGATGACCCTTCTAAGGTTACATAGCTAATTAGTAGGTATGTGTCTGTGTTCCTTGGTTACCTCCTAAGCACTCAAAAAATTTAGTAGGCCCTGGGGCGCCTGGGTGGCTCAGTCAGTCAAGCTTCCAATTGCGGCTCAGGTCATGATCTCACGGTTCGTGAGCTCGAGCCCCATGTCGGGCTCTGTCAGAGCCCGGAGCCTGCTTCGGATTCTGTGTCTCCCTCTCTCTCTGCCTCTTCCTGGCTCATGTTCTGTCTCTTTCTCAAAAATAAATAAACATTAAAAAAAATTTTTTTTTTAATTAAAAAAAGTTTAGTAGGTGCTAAATAAATGCTCGCTGGCTGGCTGAATGGATGAGTGAGTGGATAAAAGAAGAAATAATGCACAAAGACAGATGGTCCAACCAACAAATTCTTGCCTCTACTCACTCAGTAGCCACACGGGGACCAGCCATTACAAAAAGGCTTCAATAATCTATCTTCCTCTACTGGACCCCAAACTCACCAGTTTCTTTTGTTCCCCATAACTCTTTCTTCAATCAGACAACATAAAATTAGCGCTTTTTTTTAAATGTTTTATTTATTCTAGAGAGACAGAGAGACAGCAGGAGCAAGGGAGGGGCGGAGAGAGAGAGAGGGACACAGAATCCGACACAGACTCCAGGCTCTGAGCTGTCAACACAGAGCCGGACGTGGGGCTCGAACTCACGAGCCGTGAGATCAGGACCTGAGCCGAAGTCAGACGCTCAACAGACTGAGCCACCCAGGCGCCCCTGGAGTCTTGATTGCATCATGTCCTGTGTGTGCTGACCAGCCTTGGGGTCCTCAAAATCAGGCAGCGCCTGTTAGCCGGGAACCTCCCCAGCCTCCTGTAGAACCCAGTGCGGGGCGTAAAGCCCGTGAACCAGCTGTTGAGGTCCGAGTCTCCACCACCCTCAGGGATGTGAAATCCTCCCAGGAATCACCGGCAGCGTAGTCAGAGGCTGCAGCCAGGGCATCAGGATGAAAGAAATTCAAGATAAAGATCCTCCCAATTCTTTCCTAACAAAGCAACCAAGAAGAGGAAAGACGGGGTAGGGGCCGAAAAGGCCCCCCAATTAGAAGAAATCCACTTCAGGAGGAAGGAAAGAATGTTTCCATTCGCTCATTCATGTGTTTGATTTGCATCAAATTACATCAGGTTGATGTGATGTAACATGACATCCCCCCTGAAATGCATAAATCGAGGGCACCCCATAAATTTAAAGGGATAGAGCTCTTTTCCAGAAGTGGCTAATTACTCATAAACAGCAGATATTTTATTGCCCTTGGTCAGTAGCAGGTTTTTAATAGCCGGAGCGTTTGTAACTCAAGCTTTTCATAACACAGGGCCGAGGAAGCCAAGCATTACCTGTTTGTAGCTCCCTGGAGTCTCACAAAGATCTTGTCAAGGAAGACCACCTCTGGGGAGGCCCCCACGGCCACACCAGCTGGGGTGTGTTGCCAGCCCCTGACCCCCCACTGCTCTGCTGGAAGGGAGCCTGGTGTTGAAGCCAGCCGGCTGTCTGGGAAAGGGGTCCCCGAAAACACCACCCCACCAGAGCTTAGGACGGGTAGCAGGATCTGGGATTTCCGGTATACTCACAGGTATGGTTTGCTGCATACACCCTTGGGGAGCCAAGTTTACCAGATCCAGACTCTTGTACCAACTGCAGAGGTTTGAGCAGACATTCATTTCCCTCCACCCAGGCCCACCATAGACCCACAGGGGGTCCATGCACAGGGGAATCGCCCTCTTCCTCCTCAGTCCTGGGGCTTGGGTAGGCTGTAGACAACCCCCAGACCCCAACAGCCAAGTCCATGTGAGCCAATCAGAATATCCCACCCCTTGGCCTTGGTGCTAAGTTCAAGGATCATCACGGGACTTAATTCAAGCCAATGAGAGTGAGGGTTAGGGCTTGCCAGTGGGCTACAGATGCTTTAGACACTCTCCAGTGAGGTCTGGAGCTTTGGCAGCCATTTTGCTACCGAGATTTGGAAGCTGCTGGGGGTGGGGCTGTCACATGCTGGGATGAGGCCAGTACCGAGGAGACAGAGGAGAGAAGTCAGCTACTCGGGGACATAATCTGAGCTCCTGGATCAAATGGCACCTGAAGCTGAACCATTTAAATACTTTGCAATTACATGAGCCAACACCATCTCCCAGGGCTTTAAGCTGGTTTGGGTTGGATTCCCCCGTCACTTGAAACAAAGGAGTCTTGGCTGATAAAAGACCACAGCCTCCCTTCCAGACACCCCCTGCGCCTTTCAGCTTCTCCTCTGCCCATCCAGCCTCCTGCCCGCCTGATGATCATGCCAACTCCTTCCCATCTTTGTTCTCTTCCACCGATCTCATCCGAATCCAGGCCAGCCACACCATGCACGCCCCAGGCTGCCGAGCCACGCTCTGCCTTGGCTCTTACGGAAGTGTCTGGTATGAAGTGGAAAAGGAAGGCTGAGCCTTCTCCTGTGTGCCCTGGATGCAGAATAAGCACTCCATAATGGGCAGCGAGGATGCATTTCTCACCCTGCCCAGCTGTCTCCTTGCCATTTGCCAAGGGATCTGGGATTCCACCATCGGGTCTTTCCCACAAGGCTTCTCTCGTTTGCTTCAAGGAAAAGAGGTTTTATGAAAGTTTAGTCGTAACAGTCCAGAAGTCTTCAGCAGGTTTGTGTGGATTTAATAGGTTCCTTCTCAGCAAAGAGACTGTGCACATGCTGTTCCTTCTGTACCAACCCTCCCCTCCCCTTCCCCGCCTCGAGCAGCTTCTCCTTCAGATCTACAGCCAAATGTCACTTTCCTGCGGATGTCCCCCGGCTTCCCTAGACCCCCCCCCCTCCCCGAGGCCCTATTACTCACACTCAGGTCCCTGCGTGCTCAGCTATTAGCTGCACTCAATACAGTTGTCTACTGGCTGATGAAGGAAAGTGAAGGCCCGGAGTGTTCAACGTTGCATGCGCTTCATGGTCCACAAAGCATGTAGCTCCCTGCTCTGTCCACCATTCCCTCTGCTCTGTCCGCCCGGCACTACAGGGACTCCCAGCCTCCTCTTCATTGTCCGGAGGGCCCCGGAGGGACTGAGCGCCAACCCTGCTCTGTGCACGTTGGGGAGTGGGGGAGTCACAGGGCATCCTGACCCAGGGGGCTGGAAATGGGGTACCCGGAGCAGGGGGAATATTCAATAGGGAGAATGAAAACGAGCTGTGGCAGGCCTCGTCTCCAGCCACCACTGTGGCCCAGAGGAAACACGTCCCTGGGCTGGTGACCCCCAGGAGCCAACCCCCCTGCCTTCCATGTGTACTCACAGCAAACAAGGAGACAGCCCAGGTCCCCCGCAAAGCACATGAGACGGGGCAGAGAATGCCATCCAGACCCGTGTCTCGTCTTGCAGAGGCTACACTCACCCTGGCTGAGGGCCTGAGACCGCCTGTGCCTGGCCTCCCCTACATCCCAGTCAGGTTACTGCTTGTCTGCCCACCCACCTGCCCCCCACTCTGGCTGTGCCCTGTGCTGTGACCACTCCCCTGCCCCCTGCCCTGACGCAGCTGCTGGGGCTGCCCGCCTCGCTCCCCCGGGAGCCCCAGGGAGGGAGCCCTGCCCTTGCATGCCCTTCACACAGGCTGGGCAGGCCCTCGGTGGCAGGGGAAGGATCGAGACCTGCCGCGCCTGCCCTCTCACTCGAGAAGCCAGGCTGGCCAGACATCGGCATGTGCAACCTCTCATCTACAAAACGGCTTGCTCACCCGAAGCATCCCTGGACACCACGGGGCCCCCGTGCCCAGCAGGGCCAGAGAAAAGGGATGGACAGATCCACGCATTCACTCGTTCATTCATGTAACCTGGCACAGAAGAGCCAGTGGTTCAATTTCTGCCTCCCCATTAGCCACAAACTCAGCAAGGGCAGTGACGATGTCTCCTACTGTTACTGCTACATCCCTGATGCCCACCTGAGTGCTGGGGGAACCCAGAAAACTTTTGTTTAACTTTTTTGTAATGAAATATACAGAATATTGCTAATAAATGTTAAGTGGGTAGAACACATGGTTAATGAACGTGTGGATGGATGGATGGATGAATAGATGTAGGCGTGTGGACAGGTATGTGGAGGGACGGATGGACGGACAGTTGGATAGATGTGTGGGTGGAGGGATGAATGGTGGAGGGATGGGTGGACAGGGGGATGGGCAGATGTGTACATGGATGGGCGTGTGGGTGAAAGGAGCACACGGGCATCCCCAACGCGTTAGGTGCCGTGAGGACAGTGGAGATAAGCCCTGCACTGGTCTCCTCTAGAAAGGGGCAGAGTCGTGGTCTGATAGCAAACCTGAGAGCAGAAAGAGCACAGAGAGCATCCCCAAAGGATACGCTTTTGCAAGGAGGTGTCAGGAGAATTAGAGAAACGTGAGGGGGGAAGAAAAAAATCAGAATCCATCATGACACTGCTTCACATCTGGTAAACTTTTGCTCAGGCAGTGAGGCCCTTGGGTTTGCCAGGTGGCCTGCGTCCTTTCCAAAAAAACTAACAGTCCTAATGAGGAGAAAGGTGACCCTATCTGGGGATCCTTCTGGCGCCCTTTCCTGAGGCTGGAATCCATTTTAAACCTCCAGGGTCCGTGTGCCCTGTCTTCAGGGGTTTTTCCGCAGAGCTCTGCTTCCCCCAATCCTAAACTCTCCAGTAGCTCAG
Source organism: Lynx canadensis (assembly GCF_007474595.2). Lineage (NCBI taxonomy): Eukaryota > Metazoa > Chordata > Mammalia > Carnivora > Felidae > Lynx > Lynx canadensis. Next base: position 39,589,471 of record NC_044317.1, on the reverse strand, counting down.
CGTCCCCTCGACCTGTCTCAGAACATAAGGAAACCGAAAATAGTGCAAAAGGGCCTTACGAGCCCGTGTTCCCAATTGCAGGCGTCCACACCCCACCTGCCTGATGCTTTTTGCCAGGGAGCTTCACTGCAATAAACTACCCCCACGTTTTTGCCATGTTTGTGTACCCCTGCTAATATTTTTTTAATTAATTCACTATTTTTTACTTTAATGCATTTAAAAGGAAACTGTATCATTACCCTAAATGGAAATTTGTATCACTTGCTCTAAATTAAAGGTAATTATAAAAATAAATAAAATGAGAACAATGCTATTAAATTCTGGCTGAATATTGCTGCCTGCAGCAGGTTCCGCCCGAGGCCTGCTCTCTCTTACAGAGGGAGGCTGGCAAAGGTACGGGGCACTGCGCACACCAGCCAGTGGGACTTCCTCCCGGAGACCTGGGGCATGCGCCTGAGGCAGGGAAGGTCTCTCACCCTGGGACCCCGGTTATTTCGTGTGGGGGGGGCTAGGGGACACCCCAGTAGCCGGCCTCTCCCTGGTCAAAGCACCCCCTCCTTTATCAGTGAGGACCTTCAGATCAGGGTGGGTAAGGATCTCCTTAAGAAGTTCTGAACAGGGACCTCTGGGTGGTTCAGTCGGCTAAGTCCGACTTTGGCTCAGGTCATGATCTCACGGCTCGTGAGTTTGAGCCCCTCATCGGGCTCTCTGCCGTCAGCACAGAGCCCCCTTCGGATCCTTTGTCCCCTCCTCTTGTCTCTGCCCCAGCCCTGCTCACACTCTCTCTTTCTCTCTCTCTCAAAAATAAATAAAACATCGGGGGAAAAAGTTCTGAATAAATAGGAATTCATTGACCTTTCCACCCCATTAAAGGAAAACCTTAATTTGAAAATACACTGACTCCTCCCTTCTCTGCCTCTTGGGTCCTCCCCCCACCTGTCTCTGACCTTTATCCCCTCCAAAGCCCACAGGATGCTGTTTGGGTCAATAGCCTGCTTCGTTTTCCCCAGAGGACCAGGTGCCCTCACCCCTCTGAGTCCCCGAGGCCGGGCCGGCTGCTGGCCTCCACTGTCCTTCTCCGAGGGTCTCATTGCCTGAGGGGTGGGTGATAAGAAGCCTCTGCTCCCCTCCGAGTTCACAGGAGAGAAGACTCCGTCTGTTGCAAAACACCAACTTCAAATGCAAGTAAAGGAAAAACAGTGAAACCAACCAAAAGACAAACACATATAATCGACACGCTTGTATTAAGCATGGTCAAGTTCTCCCTCCATTCAGAACCTGGCCCCGGTGGGTTATCCACAGGGTTCTCTCTGAAAGATAAAGCCTCTGAAAATAGCACAGCAGTTCTGAGACTGGCTCCTGAAAATCTACCTTGTTTTTCTTTTTCAAGAGAGGAACATTTCAAATATCAGCGAAATCTTCCTAAGAACAACTAAATAGATGGGATTTAGCTTCACAATGAATTGTACTTTCTCCTCAAAGGGTGCAAATGAGAATTTAGGATGTTTTTAAGAAAGATTTTGTTTTTCCTGATATTGCCTGAGCTGATGCTTCCGACGCTGGAGATTATCTGTGCGGCAGCCGGCCTTGTTGTAATTAACACACGAGGAGCGGCTCTACTTCCTAGTAATATATTTTCCTAAGACTTTGATGATGCTCAGAGATTTTGAATCCCACGCTGCAGACTTTGAAGACACGGCATTGGATAGAGACACCTTAGACGAAATTGGAAATAACTCGAGTTTAATATGCCTCCCCAGGAGCCTCACGGAAGGAACGGGTTAAGGATATCTGAGCGCACCGTGGATCAGGGGGCAGGAAAGTTGGTCTTGCGGGGCCCGCCAAGGCATTCGAGCGGTGATTGGGCCATCTTCTTGGGGGGTGTTTCGGCCCTTGAGTGTCTTCTCTGGTCCCAAACATAAATGACTTCCTTAAAGGATTTAATTAATTCTTAAATGTGCACAGAGCCCATGAGCACAAACATTAACTTGTTAAAAGCATTAAGCCAGATTCTGTTCTCAGCCACTAACAAGCAGTTCCCCGTGACATCCTGGGAGTGTCACATGCAGGCTGGGCCCCGCGGATGCCCAGCACCCTTGGTGCCCAGCTCCTGCAAGCACCAGGCCATGACTCATCTCGGGGCTGGCATCACCGCTGGCCTCTGCTCCAGCCCCCAGAAGGAGCGCCTGGGGGAGAACTCTGTCCCCCCTCTGCTCTGCTTTCTTTCCTCTTCACTGAGCTCCCTGGGTCGCTGATGGCTTCTCCGTGCCTGGCAAGGACACGGAGGAGCAGGGGACACGTTGGGAGTCCTGCTTGGAGGGGGCAAGCTGCGGTGAGCGGGGCCACACGCTGAAGCCTCCCCAGATGTGAGCACATCGGGGGGCGGTGGGGGGAACGTACTGCCTCTTCCCGGACCCAGTCCAAACCGTGCCTTCTCCAGGATGCCCTGCCCGCCTCCTGCCTGTCCCCACGCTGCCGCTTCATCGACATCACCAGCTCCCTGCTTGTTCACCACCCAAGTGTACTTTCTGTTCTCTGCCTTGGATGGAATCCGACTTAAAACGGCAGAAATGACGTTCATCATACACACAGGCACACGTGCACGTGGGTATCCACACATGTCTCTGTGTGTGCCCTTAATGACACTATCTGCTGCCCTAACAGGTAAAGGCCATCCTTACACAGAGTGTCGAAAGGGGCGTACATGGCTACTATTTTGCTGAAATCAGCTTGGCATTGTAGACCAAGTCTCAAAACTAGTTATCACCTATGACTCAGTTCCCCACTCCTAGAACAAACCTAGAATGGTACCAGAATGAGGCCAAAACTGTGGAAATGTTCCTTACAGCAATGAAAGACGGAGTCGACCTACGTGTCCAAGCGTGGGGGATGGTAGGTCAGTGCTGCTACCGAGGCCCTGCATTAAAACCACGCTTTCAAATGGTGGTTCGGAAGATGGGAAAAAGCTCATAATATAATTTTAAGTGAAACTTAAAACTATAACTACAATCTAATTCCAATTCTGAAAAAATAGAGAAGGACAATGTGAGAAATGTAACAAAATGTTAACAAACTATTTTCTCTGAGGGGGGTGGGATTAAACGTCTTCTGAACACTATTTTGTTATTTACCAAATTATTCAGGGCATGGCTTGTTTCTGTAAGGAAAAAAATAAAAATTAAAAAACCATATCTTCGAAAAGAAAGGTACAATGAAATAAAACCTACCCTCCATGTGCCACCTATCAATCTTTAATACTTTCTTCTTAAATATTGGGTAACTAGCTATATATACATACATATATGTGTGGTGTATATATATATATTATATATTATATTTCATTGTTATCCAAACTTATAGTTGGGATAAGAGTGAAATACACAAGATTCTAAAATAATGAGCTTCTTCATAATGATTAAATATTTTCATTGTGTAATGTTCATTAACACGTGGATTCCTAGAAAGTGGTGCTTTAGGGATGTGTACTAAGGAGACAGGACCTTCCGAGTTGGTGTCATGTCACAGAAAGCACCTCCAACCCCACCCCACCCTCGCGCCTTCAGAGGTGCCACCTAAGTCCATCCTCGCCAACCCCCAGCCTGGGCCACATAGATGTCAAGTACAACAGAAGTGGCAAACAAAGACATTTCTTTGTGTAAAAGAGGACACAAGCTTAAGGTATTTTCTCTCCTGGGATATTTAGATTTTTACAACAAACCCTGGAAGACTAAATAAATAGTTCCATTAAGTTCAACAATCATTTACTAAGTGCCTACCATTTAGATTCAATGGAGTAAAGGCCATTAAGTTAATTTCTCTCATCCACGCTCTGCTCTACTCCCAGCTCAGTGAGAATAATGAAGGCATATCACCTGGCAAAGGCTCCCTTCTCCAGAGGAAAAGAGGAAGCCACATGGTGAGTACTCTGGGGTGCAGAAAGGGTCACCCCAGGAACGCTTCATGGATGTCTGAAAGGGTGACGCAGTAGTATTCACCCTTAGGCCAGAGAACAAAATCCACACGATAATTTTGGTAGATTGCTTACCAAAAATAAAATAAAATAAAAGCCTTAAACAATTGGGTGTTCATTTCTGATTTTTAAAAAAATGCCTGGTAATGCAGACATAAGATCATCAAAATTTCTATTTCAGAACTCAACATGAAAAGAGAGAGACAAACCAAGAAACAGATTCTTAACTCTAGAGAATAAACTGATAGTTATGGGATGGGGGGGTAGAAATAGGTGAAGGGGATTATCTTGATGCTATCTTGATGAGCACTGAGTCACTTATAGGATTGTGAATCACTATAATATACCTGAAACTAATACAACACTGTATGTTAACTATACTGGAATTAAAAAAAAGCTTAATTTAAAAAAAAACCCAAAAAACCCAAAACGTTGGCTTGTGGTAAAACACTAGGGGCATTTTCATCAATATTAAAACACAAACAGGGGCACCTGGGTGGCTCAGGTGGTTGAGTGTCCAACTTCAGCTCAGGTCAGGATATCACATTTCATGATTCGAGCCCCAAGTCAGGCTTTATGCTGACAGCTCAGAGCCTGGAGCCTGCTTCAGGCTCCTCCCTCTGCCCCTCCCCCTCCCCCATTCTCTCTCTCTCTCTCTCTCTCAAAAATAATAAACATTCATTTTTTTTTAATTAAACACAAACTAAAGACGTCAGGATGCTCTGTCACTACAGTTCTGAAATATTGATATGGAAGCTCCAGCCCATGCAACTAGCAAAGAAAATCAAATAAGAACTACAAATATTGGAAAAAAGAAAACATTATAATTACCTTCCAATGATACATCTGACCACCTAAATAAACCCCACTGAATATTAAAACCCAGAGAGTCAAATTTAAATAAAATCGGCAGTGGATCGATGGTGTCTAGGTGGCCCACTGGGTACATCTATTCTCCCTCTCTGCCACCCAACACCCGGGAAATTGCAGAAAAGATTTTTCTTCATATAGGATAATTCTCTCACAGCATTAAAAAAAGCAAGAAAGTGGTTGCCAGCATGCCAGATAGTTTGAGGTATTCCCAGAATATGGAAAATAGATGGGATCAGGTAAATAGGAGTAGACCAAAAACACAGCCTCAAATATACTCAGGAGAAACAAATTCAGAAGGTGTGAGATGATCCAGAGGAACTCACGACTCAGAATAAAAATATGGTGGCAGAAGAGAACCTCTCCCCGAAGCCAGGCACCAAATACAATCCTATGAGGGCAAGAGACCGCTGGACTGAACGGTGCCCTAGAGGGACAATAGGGCCCTGGAAAGAAGCAGAGAAGAGCGAAGAGTACTTTCCGATTGATGAGGGAAGAGAATAAGGGCAGTCCTGTTAAGGAGGCAGGGATCTCACTTTCCCACTGCCAGAGGGAAAGCCTGCCCTCGTGCTCTCTTACCCTCTTGCCCTCGTGGTGTGAGGTAGGCAGGTGAGTCCCAGCCGGCCTGCCTAACCCACAGTGCACACCCCAAAGTGGAGTCTGACAGTCCTGGAGGCCCCCTCGACAAGGAGCCACATGCGACCTCCCATTCTGGGGTAAAGCCTGTGGCATAACAGACCTACAGAGCCATAGAGGAAGATCGGCCAGCTGCCCTCACTAAGCCACTAGTCCTCTTCTTCTAATTAGAAGTGACCAAAAAACCCCACTAGAAATGGGAGGGAAGCTAGTAAGACACACAAAAGGAAGAACCAAGGTGAAACCAAAAGAAACAAACATAATTTAGAGAACAGGGATGATTTCACTAAAAATTCTAACTAGTATCTATAGAAAGAATAACGAGAATATGGCACCCCTAAGAGGGAAATAACTACTCAGAGACAGAGCAATGAGAAGGAAAAAAAAAAGAATGAATGAATGAGTGAGTGAATGAATGAATGAATGAAAAGAAAGAATAGAAGAAAAAAGGAAAAAGAAACAGCTTGCCCACAAAGGAGTCAGAATCAGTTTGTCACAGGACTTCCCAACACTGGATGTCTCAAAACAATCAAGGTATATAGTGTCACAGGGCTGGGAGAAGTTACTTTGAACCCAGACTTCTATACATAGCATCAAGCACAACATTTTTTAAAAAGCCACACATTTTCAGACGTGTGAGGCCTCAGACTTTCTCTGAAAGGTTGAATATAACAGAAGAAACAAGATATTAAAATAGGGGTGAGCAAAACGTCACTTAAAATTTATATTTAAATCTAAATAACGCATAGTGCATAACATGAAGGAAAAATCCTGGAATTAAAATCACAGATCATTTTAACATAAAAGAAAGGGGAAAGGGGGTGGCCTGGGGTGAGATGACAGATAAGATAAAGAGTGAAAGCATGTTCAGATTCTTGTCTTGTTGAAGAGAGGAAATGGATGATGAGGGTCTACGCGCACCTGCACACACACACACGTGCACACACACGAGTTCAAATATCATGTTGGAAATTAAATGTCACTACTATAGGACTAGATCCCAGGTATATAATCTCTAAGTTGTAAAAAGGAAAAAAGAAAGAAGAAAGAAAGAAAGAAAGAAAAAAGAAAGATAATCCATACAATAAGAGAAAAGAACAAATAAAGCTTGATATAGAACATTGTAAAGAGACAACATAAAATAAGATAGCATAAATAAAACCAAACATGTCAGTAAACTTAATACATGTTAATGGCGCAAAATCATGTCAAAAAGAGAGAATACCAGATATTGGATTAGGTTCAATGTATGTACAAAATCTCCCGGTTTTATACTACTTATGTGAGAACGAGTTTACACATGAAGGTTGAGACTACAGGAATGGAAAAGACATATATGAAACAGTGTTAGCAAAACAAACGCAGGTATTACAATATCAGTATCAGAAAAAAAATATCATTTAAGGCAAAAATATCAAATAGGTGAGGGGTATTTTTATATCCAAAAAAAGGGCACAGTCTATCAAAATCTACAAGAAACTATCATAGTCATGAACTTCTGTGAACTTCACAGCAAAGCTTTAATATATGGAATAACGCAAAACCTGAGCTAATGTAAAACACAGAACTAACAAATCCATCAGGGAACTGTTACTACATCTAAAAATAAGTTTAAAACTAGGAATATAGTGACAGAACTCCATATTTAACAAAACTATGAAACCTTCACATATACACCATGCAGCATTTCAGAAATGTTACATGTTGTAGGCCACGCATAGGAAAATAACATTCTAAAACACAGAAGACATATTATCCACATACTCAAATTAAAAGTAAAAATAAAGTGAGAGAAAACCTAATTTCCAGGAAGTGCCTCAAACAGTCCTCAAAAGAAATTTTATAACCTGACATGTAGTGAATAGAAAGTGAGTAGGTTTGAAGACAAGTTAACCGAGCCTCCAATTCAAGAAGCTGGGGGAGAAATGTAAAAATAGCCCAAAGAAAGTAGAAGGAAGGGATTAATAAAAAACAGCAGAAACTAATGATATAGAACACCCTCTCCCCAGTCTTCCAAGAAGAAAAAATAATCCACTTTTCTAAAAGCTGGTTCTTTGAAAAGACCAAAAAATAGATAGATAGATAGATAGATAGATAGATAAATTTGGAAATATGGATAAAAATAGAGAAAATACAGGGGCGCCTGGGTGGCTCAGTCGGTTGAGCGTCCGACTTCGGCTCAGGTCACGATCTCGCGGTTCATGAGTTCGAGCCCCGCGTCGGGCTGTGGGCTGATGGCTCAGAGCCTGGAGCCTGCTTCCGATTCTGTGTCTCCCTCTCTCTCTGCCCCTCCCCCATTCATGCTCTGTCTCTCTCTGTCTCAAAAATAAATAAACATTAAAAAAAAATAGAGAAAATACAAACAACATGAATATTGAGGCATGGGAAAGAAACTCATACACAAAGGAGCCTTAAAAATTAGGATGGGGCACCTGGGTGGCTCAGTTGTTCAAGAGTCTGACTTTGGCTCGGGTCATGATCTCACAGTTCATGAGTTTGAGCCCCACGTGAGACTCTGTGTTGACAGCTCAGAGCCTGGAGCCTTCTTTGGAGTCTGTTGTCTCCCCCCATCTCTGCCCCTCCCCTGCTTGTACTCTCTCTCTCTCTCTCTCAAAAATAAATAAAACATTTTTAAAAATTAAAAAAAATTAGAATAGAACACAGAACAACTTTATACTACTAAATTTGAAAATATATATTGAAATGAATGATTACCTAGAAAAAAGGATCAGATACAACTCAATGAAAAGTTCACTAAAATAATAATCATAGTAGAAATGTAAAAGATAATGAGCAGTTATATTAAAAGAAAAAGCCCCAGTCAGTTGCATGCTCACAGTTTACCAGACCTTCAAAGGAACAGATTATCTCTATGTTTATCAACTGTCCCAGAACACAGAAAACCAGAAAAATCCCCAGTTCTTTCTGAGAGTAGGATAGTGGTCATAGGAAAAGTACAGAGGAAAGCAGAGGAGAGGAAGAATAAGAGGAGCAGGAGGAGTAAGCCCTCGACTTACTTGGGGACTCAGTGAGCTGAAGGAGGAAGGGGAAAATGAGGGGAAGGAGGCGAGGGAGGAGGGGAGGAGGGGAGGAGGAATAAAAACTACAGCTACTACCTATAGAAGCTATAGGGCAATATCATTGACTAACATAAATGTAAATATCCTAAATAAACTATGAATGAAATGAACCTAGCAGGATATTAATGTAACGATTCATGAAAGAATAGCTAGAGTTTACTCCAATAATTCAGGGTCATTCAACAACAGGAAATCTACCAACTCATTTTAACAATATCTTAAAAGAGAACACCCATATTATACCAAAGGTATCCCAAAAGCACTTGATAAAACTCAACATTTCTTCTTAGTTTACAGAAAGATAAGTGGCCTTCATTGGACATTATGTTTGATGTCAAAATATTGAAAGCATTTCTATTAAAGCTAGCAGCAAGACACCGTCTTGGAAGTTTTAGCCAATGCAAATAATGTGAGTTTCAAAAAGGGAAAATAAAAGATAAAATGTGATTATTGAGAAGCAGCAGACAAAACTGTCACTAGTAGCAGATGAAAATGACTATATGTAAAATATTCAAAGAATACAGGGTGCCGGGGTGGCTCAGTCAAACATTTGAGTCTTGACTTCGGCTCAGGTCAAGATCTCACTGTTGTGAGAACAAGCCCCGCGTCGGACTCTGCACTGTCCAAAGCCTGCTTGGGATTACCTCTCTCCTTCTTTTTCTGCCCCTCCCCCACTCATGCTCACTCTCACTCTCCCTCTTTCTCTCCCTCTCTCTCTCAAAATAAATAAATATTTTTTAAAAAATTCAAAGAATAAAACGTAAAACTGTTAGTACTAATTAATGTGTAGTAAGAGGTCAAAGATCAATTTACTGAAAATGATTGTTTTCTTATACACTAAAAAAATTGTAAATTGTCAGGGGAAATTTTAAATACCGCAAATATAATAAGAAATGGGCAAGACCTACATGAAGTAAAACATAAGACTTTATGGAAGGGCATAAGATAAAACCTGAATAAAGGAAGAGACATACCATGTTCATAGATGTAAAGATGCTATTGTAACTCAATCTATAAGTCAAAGCTAACTTGCCAATATGATCAAATTTAACCAGTGAGAGCTAAAACCCATTTGAAAAAAAAGTGTTAATTGTCAAACAAGTTTTAAGAAAGGAGAATAAAGAGAGAGCATGCACACTATCAAATCAAAATATAGTAAAACGCTATGCTTGAAATAGTGGGGCAGTATACAAGAGTAGATAAATAAGTCAATGGGCCAGATAGAGAGAACCTCAAAAGAGACACATGGTTTTAATAAAGATGATTCAGGGGGCGCCTGGGTGGCGCAGTCGGTTAAGCGTCCGACTTCAGCCAGGTCACGATCTCGCGGTCCGTGAGTTCGAGCCCCGCGTCAGGCTCCGGGCTGATGGCTCGGAGCCTGGAGCCTGTTTCCGATTCTGTGTCTCCCTCTCTCTCTGCCCCTCCCCCGTTCATGCTCTGTCTCTCTCTGTCCCAAAAATAAATAAACATTGAAAAAAAAAATTTTTAAAAAAATAAAAAAAATAAAGATGATTCAGATACATAGTGAAGTAATAGATGGATCCATAAACATATTGGGACAATAGGTCATTTAGAAAACTACTTCATACAAAAATATTGTTAAAACTAAGAGGTCATTGGGGCCCCTGGGTGGCTCTGTTGGTTAAGCGTCCGACTTTGGCTCAGGTCACGATCTCACGGTTTGTGGGTTCAGGCGCCACATCGGGCTCTGTGCTGACAGCTCGGAGCCTGGAGCCTGCTTTGGATTCTGTGTCTCTCTCTCTCTCTCTGTCCCTCCCCTGCTCACGCTCTGTCTCTCTCTGTCTCTCAAAAATAAATAAATGTAAAAAAAATTAAAAAAAAAGAGGTCACTGATGAAAATGTAGGAGACATTTTTCTCATCACCTTTAGTGAAGAAGAATCCAATGCCATTAATCAAAAAGCAGAACACATACACAAAATATGGATATCAATATATAAAGACCTCCTTTATGTCATTAGGGCACAGAACAAATTATAACATAAAATGTGCAAAAATATAAAGAGGCCATTTAAAAGGGAAGTCATAGAAATGGAAAGTATACCTTTAGGAAAACACTAAGGGAAATTCACCTAAAATTAAAATACTTGTAGTGTGCCAGACTGCCCCAAACTAGAGCTTTATTCCCACACTGTTGACAAGTGTGTGAGAGATTGACCACTCTCACACACTATTTGCGGATATATAAACTGGTGGCCCCTTTTAAAAAGCCATCCAGCTTCCCTATCTTGGCATTGTAAATAATGCTGCAGTAAACACAGGGGTGTGCGTATCTTTTTGAATTAGTGTTTTCATTGTCTTTGGGCAACTACACTTATCATGGTGAGCCCTGAGTAATGTATAAAATTGTTGAATCACTATGGTATACACCTGAAACTAACATAACATTGTGTGTCCACTATACTGCGATAATACAAATAAATTAATTAAATTATTAAAAATTAAATAAGCACAAGGTGGGGAAAAAAGCATTTCAATAATAAACATGACCATTGTAAACATGCATACCTGAGACACCTGGGTGGCTCAGTCGGTTAATCATCCAACTCTTGATTTCGGCTCAGGTCATGACCTCATAGTTTGTGAGTTTGAGCCCCATGTCCAGCTCTGTGCTGACAGCACTGAGCCTCCTTGGGATTCTTTCTCTCCCTCTCTTTCTGCCCCTCCCGCGCTCACATGTGTGCATATGCGCGCAGGCTCTCTCTCAAAATAAATAAATAAACTTAAAAAAGAAGAAACGTGCATACCTTTCAACCTAACAATGCTACTTATAGATATCTATATTATAGAAATACTCATACAGGTATGTTCCAGAATATTTACTGCAGCCTGTTTTTAGCTGGAGAAAGTATGGGAATGATACAATCATTGATCAGTTTGGAAATACTGAAATAAGTTTTGGTATATTCATGCACTGGTATTTTATTGAGGTTTAAGAGAATTAAATAGCTCTCTATATTAAGTGGACAAATGCTAGTGGCAAATCAGCACATACAGGATTTTCCCACATTAGTTAAAACACACACACACACACACACACACACTCTTTTATATCCTGATGTATGTTTGTATATATAGATAGAAATACACCAATCTGCCAATAATCATTACCTCTTAGGAATGCAGTGGGACTGGGGTGAAGGTAGGAGTGGAAAATAAGACTTTCATTGCTCATTCTATATTTCTCTGATGTGATTTTCAAAACTTGTTTTATTCATATAAAAAACTTTACCGGGGCGCTTGGGTGGCTCAGTCAGTTAAATGTCTGACTTCAGCTCTGGTCATGATCTAGCGGTCTGTGAGGTCAAGCCCCATGTCGGGCTCTGTGCTGACAGCTCAGAGCCTGGAGCCTGCTTCGGATTCTGTGTCTCCCTCTCTCTCTGACCCTCTCCTGCTCACTCTCTCTCTCTCTCTCTCAAAAATAAATAAACGTTAAAAAAAAAATTTTTAAGTTTTCCTATATAACCTATATATCAGTTGGAAAGTACAATTTTAAAATCTCATTCATAATAGCAAATCATGAATATGTATATATGTGTGTAATGTACATATACAAAATTTTGCCTTAATAATATACCTCAAAATAAATGTTTGATGGATTAAAAATTTATACTTAAAAATAAAACCATAAATACATAAGAAGGTGAATTTAGGAGTATATTAATACAATAATGGGGTAGGAAATTATTTTCAAAACATGACACCAAAGACAGCAAAGGAATAGATTAAAATATTTGATCACTTAAATCCCTTTATCTCATTAAAAAATGCCATGTACAAAATTAAAGGGCAAGTGAAAAACTTGGAAGAAACAATTACAAGATATACAAGAGACAAAGAGTTAATATCTTTGATGTATGGAGAGACCCTACAATTCAAAAGAAAAATTCAAATACTGTACTCAAAAGACATCACACAGAGGGCATAAACAGGTAATTCACCAAAGAAGAACTATAAACATTTCATTAAAGATATATATACATATATACACATATATATACATATATATATGTGTGTGTGTGCATGTGTGTGTGTGTGTGTGTGTAGAGAGAGAGGGAGAGAGAGAAAAAAAGTATACAGAGATTGATAACTACATAAGATATAGATATACATCTATGTTATCCTCAAGAAATGAAAAGTAAAATGAGGCACTTTCCATATCAAATTGATATCACTTTGTTAAATAATACTCAATATTAGCAGAATATAAGGAAGGGGCACTATTATCATATGTGTGTGTTGGGGAGGTAATAATGTGGCATGACATGCCTGAAGGACAGAGCACTTTGGCAACAAGTATTAAAATCTTTGAATGTGCATTTCCTTTAACCCGCGATTCCACATCTAGCAATTAAACCTAAAGAAATAATTAAGAATGTGTACTAAGATCTCACTAAAATGATGTTCATCAGAGTGTTGTTAATAAAAGTGCAACTAGATTGCCCTTCTTCCTTGCCTGCTGCCAAGGGAGGGAGAAAATGGTGTGGGAAGACAGGGATCCAGAAGGAGAAAATGAGGCAGGATGTAAATTACATTAGAAAAGAGAACTCTGCAAGATTGGGCCTTCAGACACCCTTTCAGCCGAACAAGGTACAGAAGGTAATGCCAGTAGGAGCAATCTGAATCTCATGGGGAGTCCTGTTGTGGGTTGTTGATAAGAAATAAACTCTCCAAGTTCAAGACCTCTTATCTCTGTTATTTATTCATTCATTCATTCATCCATCCATCCATTCACACCATTCTAGATACCAGAGATGAATGCACAGGTGGAATATTACAGGTGGAAGAATGGATGGACGGACGGATGGACAGACGGACAGATGGACGGATGGACGAGTGGATGGATGGATGGACGGACGGATGGACAGACAGACGAACGGATGGATGGATGGATGGATGGATGGATGGATAGATAATGAATAACAAAGAAAAAAGGCAGACTGCAAATCAGGAGTGGGGCCACCTGATGTCCTTCCTCCTTTTCCTTCCTCTGCCCCCCACCAGCGTCCCTCTCAGCTTCTGAAATTGGCAGAGGAGTAGTTCCCAGCTCACATCATAGGTCAAGAAGATTTTGACAGCATTAGCAGTGGGTGACTTTTTAGTTCCAGGAAAAAGGGGCACAGCCTGGAAAAGGGAGCACTGGAGGAGATGAATGGAAAGGACCAAGGTTAATGGAGTGAGGGTGGAAGGTAGCAGAAAATGGGGAAGACTGGCTTGAATGGGCACACTCTGAACTCGATCCCACGCATTCATTAAAAATGATATAGAAGAATGTTTAACACCCATGGGGGACACTCAAGAAGCTGGGGCAGTGGCCAATTACACTAGGGTGTGGTGCCTAGATTTTCACACTTTTCCCCGTGGTCTGTGTGGTTTAGATTCAATCACTGGAAACCTGGGTGAAGAACAGATTGAATTTCCTCTAAACTTCTGTGCACACATCTGTATGTGCACATGTCCACATACCCATGCACAGGAGAAGGGACACAGTCCACCTTTGTCACATCTCTACCTCTGACCCGAAGACTCGCACCCCTTCAGGGGTGCTGATGAATCTGCCAGGGCAAACATTCATAGTGCCCACTAGGTCAGAGAAAACAATGCCACTGATTCCATGACTGTCACTTTCCTTCCCAGAAAGGGAACTCCAGTCACCTTCTTTGAGCCAAAGACAAAGAGCCTAGTCCCTACATCAAAAGAGAAAAAAAAAAAGCACATCTAAATAGCCACCCCCACGATTCTACTGAATAAATAAATTAGGGTAGTAGTTATACAATTGTTCTTGCGCTCATCAAAAAAGATGCAGAAGAATACATTAAATTAAACATTTAATTATAAAATGGCACGTGAAGTACAATCCCACTTTATATACAACAGCAACAACAACAACGAAAGAAAGCAAATGCACAAAATAGTCTGGAAGGATGCACAGCAAAGAGTCAACATTGGTGATCACTAAGGGATTTCTATTTCCTTCTAGCTGTTCAACTCTGATTTCTGATTTTTCAAAATAAGCTTGAATGTAATGATAGAGAAATTAGTAAAATGTAGTATATAGAAATGAGAAGAAAGAAACGCCCTCCTGTCGATTTTTCAGCATCCAGGGCATCATATAAGCCACCTGTCAGTCACACAGGACATGTGAGGTCAGGAAGGAGTGGAGTGCCTGGTCCCCTCGTTCCAGTGGCTCTTCATCTAGCCACCTGCTGTGGGCTGGGCTAGGAGTGAAGGGACAGGCACAAGAAAGGCAGCAATTTCCACCAAAGCCAGATCCTTTCTCTTACAGGTGAGGCAGGTTGACGTGCTGGGGCCACGTGGCTGCCAAAGCCTCTCCATCTTCTCCATCGAGCTCCCTTTGGCTTGCAGCTCTTTCTAGATTATTCAGGAGGCACATGTTTTTTCCAAAGGTTATCACCGTAAGGGGCTGTTACGTGGTAGCAATTTATGGGGAAACACCAACAAGATGTGGGTCCCCGTTTTAAACGAGCACATTCATGACAGAAACCTGGTTCACAGGATGCAGTTATGTCATTGAACAGACATTTACCAAGGGTCATTGTGTCAATTGCTGAGCTGTGCCGGCCCTGGCACCTTGCTCAGTCCTTTAAAGGAAAACTGGCAAGCACGGATTCTCAGGGTGGAAACAGCTAGGAAATGGCCCCAACCACCACTAGATAATCCAAGCTTCCTCAATACTCAGAGCTAAAAAATATGCATTTCCTATCTCAGGTATTTATAGCCGCACAAATTATCCTTCCCCAAAGAGCAGAGCGCTCCTACATCATTCTGATGTCCCCCGGCCCAGAGCAAGGGGGTGTGGATTTCCAAGGAAACCCCATTCCAGAGGCCAGCCCAGCCCATCAGTGCAGCCCCGACTGGTGCCCCAGGCCCCTGGTGCCTGAACCTCTCCTGATCCCATAACCACATGAGACTCTCCTGCCTCCCTTCTCCTTCCTCGGGCTGTTTGTCTCCCGGCGCTCACCACAGCTGATCAGCTGTCCCCTTTCACTGATGCCTGCACTAGGTTAATAAGTCATATGTCAGAGGTGTCTGTACCCCTCCCACGTGCCCCGCACAGCGCACATATTTCTCCTGTAGCAAATGCACAACAACTCCTGACTCCGACAGAGACTCTGCAGGTATCTGCCTTGGAGGGAGGGCATCCACACATCCCCCGGTGGGTGGTGCCAATTTCCAATGCGCAGAAAGCCCAGGTGGAAAACACGCTGGGTTCACCTTCTGATGATGCTGGTTCTGAAAACCTGCCTTCCAGACTAGAGCACCGGACCCATGAACAGACACCAGGAGGAAGGCCGGCAAGAGGCCAAAGGCAGAACAGCAGTCGTCAGTGGCTCCACGTGTTTCAAGAAGCTTTCCAGAAGGCGCTGGTCTGTGCGCTCATGAGCCTATCCAGCCTGAAGCTGCTTTCAGTCCCGCAGCCTTTGACATTCACACACTAGGAGGACTCCAGCTCAGGGAGTGGTACTGAGGGACTGCAGCGATGGTGACCGACCTCACTCCATGTGTGCTGAACACTGTTCTGGGTGCCTTCACGCGACCCTTCACAGCAACTCTGTGAGATAATTTTACTATCATCAAACCCATAATGGAGGGACTAGGCACAGAGAGATTAAATAACTTGCCCAAAGTCACCCATCTGATAAATGGAATCGCTGGAACCTTCTCCGTGTACCATACATCTACCCCTAAGCCACCATGACCTCCGGTAGCCCTCAGTTAACGCAGCTGGGATTCCTGGGACCCTGGAGTCGAGGAAAACCAGGGCTCCCTCCAGCCTGTCATGAATACGGAATCTCCACCTGAGTTTGCCTGCGCGTTTCCTCAGGGGGACTGGGCTCCCCCGAACAGACTGGAAGCCCCCGGAAGGGCAGGGCGGCCCCCTGCGTGCCCAGACCCAGGTCTGTGTGCGTGGTAACAGGCCCTCCACGGGACGGTGCTGACCCGAAGGCCATTTCACGTGCCATTTGTGTTTTTAGGACGGGCAGCAAGGAACGTGGGAAAGAACAACCAGTACATTGCGGTAAGGAGATTTTAGATGAAGAGCAGGAAAAAAAATAAATAAGTGAAAGAAAGAAAGAAAGAAAGAAAGAAAGAAAGAAAGAAAGAAAGAAAGAAAACAACGAACACTGGGCCAGTGGTGGGGAAAGCTAAAAGGATTAAGTTGCCTGAATTCACCCTTAAATTCCCATGAGTTCTTCAGCCAAGTGGAGATTCCATGTACGCCGGCCAGCAGATGTTTGCTGAGAGCCTACTATGTGACCGTCCGGCCCCCGGAGGCGCCAGCAGGCTCCCGTCACGGGCCTGGTGTAGACCCCAGCCGTCAGGAGCGCAGCACGAGCCAGGGACGGTCAGAGAGCAGCTGGACCCAGAACCAGGAGGGCAGCCGCCGAGCTCAGCGGCAGCCGAGGCTGCACGAGGCAGCGAGCGGTGTCCTCTCTGGGGCTGCAACCGCGGATCAGGCATGCATTTCACAAACTTCAAGTAAGTGGGCCATAACTCACTTGAAGTGCACTTGCCCCGGAGTTGGGTCTGCAGCAGCAAGCGGAGGGGAGCTCACCACCAGGGCCAAGACCTTGCACGACCTCCCTCCCCCAGACCTGACTCGAAACGGTCTTAATGACCCAAATGCCGTAACCAGAAGAGTTTCCTCTCTGCTCGAGAAACAGGAAAAATAGAGAAACACATTCTTGCTCAGCCTTTGACCTTTGGCTCTCACTTTCCGTCTCACAGCATTTTGGGGGGAAAGAGTTTGTCTTTTCAAAGGGCGGCCTTGTCCTCTCTGCACATTTTCGTGAAATGACGTAAAGAGGCAACTTCTAAAAAAATAGTGTCATGCCGGAAAGCGCGGGCCCTCTGAATGAGCCCGGCTGTTTGTCTATAATCACTCCAACGTCTGAAATGCCCAGATCACATATGCTTCAGAGGCTGGGACTAACAATATGTTCTTGATGTCATTTTAGGCAACTGCCAGGGAGCATGTCCAAGGGCAGCTCGTCGGCGGAGTTGGGCCCACCCACCAGCACCCCTTCTCACCCCTTCTGCACGTGAGACCGACCGCACAGAGCTGTGAGCGTTCCTGCCAGAGGCCAGAGGACGGCAACACCGAACGTAAACATTTATTCCTCGACGACAAGGAGAAGTCTGCCGTGTCAGGCTTGGGGTTTGGGCCTCACAATAAAGCCTTTGTCCGTGCGAACGGCAAAGGGGTGAACATTCCCCTCCAACTCAATCTGCAGGACGGCAGGTCACTTTAAATCGAATTGTTAAACCTTAAAAAAAAAAGTTTTTTCTAATATCCAAAAATTAAAAACTCTCTCTCTCTCTCTCTCTTCTCTCTCTCTCTCTCTCTCTCTCTCTCTCTCACACACACACACACACACACACATTTTTTATAGTAAGTAAAGCCGCTGAAATAATATGATCTGGCATGCTTTGGAGAAAGGCAGTTTTTGAGAACTGCATCTTTAACATCCCCAGGGGTTTGCATGCTTTTACAACACAGGAGCCTGCTGAGGGTTCCATGTGAGAAGGGGAAATCGAAGGTGGCTGGGACAGTTAGAACAGGTTGTTTCGAGTGATCAGAGGCCCCACACACCGTACGGGTGAGCACGGCTTCCTCCTGAAAGGGTAGAACGAACTACTCTCCTAACCATCCTGAAGCCTTAGAAGTATTATGCTGTTACAGATTTCAAAAGGTTAGCTTCAATGAACCTGACATCAGTATAACCCAAAATAACCCATTCAAGAGAAAAGTAAGAAATAATTGCTGTTTTCTCTTTTTTTTCCCCCTCCGCTATATTGCTATAATGATTTTGCATAACAGATTGAACAAAGCGCTGTTGTGACAGGTGGTGGAATTCAGCTAGTAAGCACCGAGACAGGGTTCAATTTAGTTTGTGAATCCTTTAATTGTTGTGCAGCTAATTAAAGAAGGTTCTTTACACTCGCAAGTGTTTACCGTTGCTAGTATGCATACATGAAAAATTAAATTGTGCCTTCAAGGGCTGAGAACTATAGAAAAATCATAGCTGAGGCTGCAACCAGCTCAAAATAGCTGCTTTTCACAATTGGAATTTGTAAAACTTTTTGCTAAGCAAATATAGAGCTAATTAGAAGTGTTCGTTGGACCAATTAACATTTAAATAAATAAGCCATATTGCACATTTCACAGTCTTTATTTAATGATGCTTCTAACTCTTTGGAAAGATTCTCTTAAGTACAAATAAGTTGTCATAAAAATGAAAGATAAAAATAACCCCATAACAGTATATGCTATTTTTTTCCTTTTGCCTTGAAGTCCCTTCCGAAAACTCTGTACCTATTATTGAAGAAGAAAAGGGAAAAAAAACCACACACCTACCACCCACAAATCCGGATCTTTCTTTCATCTTCTCTAGTTACCTTTCCCTTCTTTGAATAGAAACAGAAAAACATATTTTATTACTATTTAAATTGTTATGATAATTCTGTTTACTTACGGTTTTTACCCCATGGTAGAAAAATCTGTTTTAGAAAATCCCACTTTAATCTGAGAACATGCGTAAGCAAGGAAAAGAAGGAAAGGGAGGGCAAAAACAGTAGTGTCTGGGGGGGGGGGAGGGTGTGCAGTGGAGACATGGCTGGGAAATCCCTCCCACGTGTTCCTGTGCAGGGTGAACCCTCAGGGGACTCTGCACCCACTCCCAGGGCCACGCCCATTTTCACTGGAGGCCAGAGGCACTGGGTGGTGGGACACCCAACCTGGACCCCGGAGTCCCTCTTTCTCACCGTCAAAGACCAAGATGTGTATGTCAATGGAAGAGAACAGACAACCCACAAGCAGCCTCCACATTTGGCATTTTTTACACAGATGTGCAAGTAATTCAAAGGAGGATGGGTAGTTTTTCCCACAAATGGTGCTGGGTGGAAAAAAGGGACCTTGACCTAAACGTCACATCTTACACAGAAATTAACTCAAAATGCATTACAGATTTCAAGGTAAAACATTAAAGAAGATAACACGGGAAAACATCATCAGGACCTAGACCCTGGCAAAGAGCTCTCAGACATGGCACCAAAGGCATGATCCATAAAAGGTAAAATTGATAAATTGGGTCTCATCAAAATAAAAAAATTTTGCTCCGCAGAAGACCCTGCTAGGAAGATGAGAAGACAAGCCACAGGCTGGGAGAAAATAGTTGCAAACCACATGTCTGACAAAGGACTGAATCTAGTATATACAAAGAACTCTCAAACTCAACAGTAAAGAGACAAAGATATCATTAGAAAATGGGCAGAAGACACGATCAGACATTTCACCAAGAGGATATAAAGGATGTTCAAATAAATGCATAGAAAGACGTTCAAAACAAGTGAACGAGATATTCACTAGCAATTGGGAAAATACGAATTAAAACCACCACGGTATATACCACGGCACACCTACCACGACAGTTAAAATAACAAACAGCGAGAATACCAAGTGCTGGCCAGGATGCAAAGAGACTGGATCTCTCGTCCATTGCTGAGCCGAATACAAGATGGGTACAGCCACTCTTGAAAACAGTTTGGTAGTTTCTTCCAAAACGAAGCATACAGGGCACGCCTGGGTGGCTCAGTCAGTCAAGCATCCGATTCTTGATTCCTGCTCAGGGCACAATCTCACGGTTTGTGAGATTGAGCCCCCAAGTCGGGCTCTGCACTGAGCATGGAACCTGCTTAAGATTCTCTCTCTCCCTCTCCCTCTACCCACCCCCTCAAACTCTCTCTCTCTCTCTCTCTCTCTCTCTCTCTCTCTCTCTCTGTCTCTCTGTCTCTCTCTCCCAAAAACAAAACAACAAAACATACTCTTACCATACAACCCAGCAAGTGCACTTCTGAGCATTCATCTTACAGAAATGAGAACCTATTTCCATACGAAAACTTGTCGACCTACTGTTCACCACAGCTTCATCTGTGTTAGCCGAAAGCTGGAAACAACCACAATGCCCCCACAAGAGGGGAATGGTAAGCAAACCGTGGTCCGTCCATACGATGGAGGACGACTCAGCACGTTGAGACATGCGGCAATGTGGATGGATCTCAAGGGCAACATGCTGAGTAAGAAAGGTCCATTTAACACATGATTCCATTTACCTAATATTTTCCAACTGACAAAATCATAAAGATGGCATATAGATTAGTAACTGCCAGGGGCTAGAATGGCGGGGCTGGGATGAGTACTACAAGCGCAAAGGGGCAGCGTGCACAACATCTTTGTGGTGATGGAACAGGTCTGTATCTTAACTGAGGTGGTACTTACGGAATGCACAGATGCCATCAAATAACATACAACTCTGTGCACCTCGTAGCAATACCAATTTCCTGGTTTTGCTATTATAGTTGACCCTGGAACAAGGCAGGGGTCAGGGACGCCGATCCCCCGTGCGGTTCAAAAACTGCATATAACTTTTGACTCGCCCAAAACTCAACTACAGATCACCTGCTATTGACTGAAAGCCTTACCAATAGCATAAAGAGTCGATTAACTCCTATTTTGGATAGTATATGCATTATATGCTGTATTCTTGCAATAAAGTGAGCTAGAGAAAAGAAAGTCTTAAGAAAATCATAAGGAAGAGAAAATACATCTACAGCATGATACTTATCAAAAACATCAGTGTCTAAGTGGACCTGTGCAGATCACATCCATGCTGTTCAAAGGTCAACGCTACACTATGGAGGAAACCAGGTAAACAGTCCACAGGGACCTCCCTGTATTACCTTTGCAACTTCCTGTAAACCTGTAATTATTTCAAAGTTTTAAGGCTTAAAAAGAAAACTGAGAAATGAATGTTTCAATCACATGCCATTTTCTGTTGGTACTTTCTAACACCCCGGAGCTGCCCTCTTTTGTGAGCTCTTCACTCCACATTGAGAGCCAAGAATCTACTCTCTCCGCTGAAGGATTCTCTCTCTCTCTGTCACATCCACGTGTTTCTGAGCACAGGTTACCCTCCTGTAAGAATGAGGGTCTTCTCAGACCCCCTCCTCCACGTCCTCATACCTGGTAATCACTAAGAGGTCTTCCTGTCCCGTTTGGCTCCCAGCATTGACACCAAATTAAAGAGGCCAATTAACATTTAAATAAATGAGACAGATCTGTGAAGAATACCCAGAAACCAAAATCTAAGGGGTAGAATGGAAATGACAATATCAAACGAAGAACTTAAAGCTGCTTTATTTTTTAACTTTTTGTTTTGAGATCATTATAGATTCACAGGTCCTATAATATATAAGGTAGAGGGACTCTCCCTACTTTCTTCGTCTACCCACGATAACCTTGTACATAACCACAGCGCAGTATCACAAGCAGAAAACTGATGTAGATTTCACTAGTTTCACATACATTCATTTGTGGGCGTGTGTGTGTGTGTGCGCGCGCGCACACATTTAGTCCTATGCAATTTTATCACGGGTAGTCTTGCTTGGCAAAACAGACAAGAGAGGAGGCTAGCTGGAGAGCCCCAAGCCGGTGAGACTTCTTTCCAACGAAACCTTCCATTTACGATGCAAAGTGTGGGTTGAGACACTGTGTGTATGATGTGTTTGGGAGTCCCGAGATTTAGCAGGCAAAGTCAGGAACAGTATAATCTCTCTTACCGCCGAGTCTCAAACCACGTTGCCAGCTTGGTCTCTGTTAAACAAGCTCTCAAGTCACAAGTTCCAACAAATAATAAATGCTTGGGTTTTCAACCTTAGGGCCCTGGGAGGCCGAAAGGCCAACCAGGAACTCTGGGCTCTGCGAAGAGGCTGGGGAGGAAGAAGCAGGTTTGCAGGAGGGCCAAGATTCCCATCTGACAGGAAGGTCAGGAAGCCCTTTAAAGACTGCCCTCACATCACAGAAAGGAGGCAGGACACATTCCGTGAGAAGTCCCCCTTTCCCCTAAAACCCTTTGCAGATTCTCCTCCTGGAAACTGTTGCTCCGTAAACCACTGGCAATCTACACTGAGTGTCTATGCAACAGGTGGATGGGGGAGACCAATCTAAAGAAATTGCCAAAAACAAAAATAAACCGCGTGCTTCTAGAACTTTGAACTTATCCAGAAAATAGAAGTCAAATTGGACATGTCCTTTCAAACTGCTTATTTTACGGACCCTAGAACACAGACATGTGATCCCTTCCTTGGAAGAAATCCACCAGTCCAAATTCCCTCCTACAGACACAATCATCCTCTTGGGTGGGAATGGGAGGAGTTTTCCAGCATCCCTCTGGCTGAATAAAAGGATGGCATTTTTTGTAACTGGCATTTTTTGCTTGATGAGAAGTTGTCTTTAAAAACATAATGAAATAGGCACAGCGGAGAAGCGTTTTAGGACAGTGAAATTCTTGTACCATAGTTTGTAATGTACATTGTAGCATCCAAACACTACAATGGTGGAAACGTGTCATTATACATTGGTCCAAACCCACAGAATGTACACCAAGAGTGAACCCTGATGTAATGATGGACTTTGGGTGATAATGACGTGTCAGCGGAGGTTCATCAATTGTAACCAACGTACCACTGTGGTGCGGGTTGTCCAAAGTGGGGGTGGTAGTATGTGGGGGCGGGGCTCTATGGGCAATCTCTTTGCTCTCCGTTCAGTTTTCCTGTGAACCTAAACCTGCCCTAAAAAATAAATTTTATTAACTAAAAAGACTGAAAACAGAAATGTAAGTGATCCGGTTGCTGTCAACCTTCCACTCCAAACAAGCCCTAACTTGCATTAAAATGATAAAAAGTCCCTACTAAACAGAAATGGGTCCTTTACAGCATCTGAGACTCAGCAAAATGCAGAGGCATTTCATCACAGCAGAGGCAAAGTTTGATGTTGGAAAAGGACATGGTGCTAAAACCGGATCACCAGCAGCACTGAGGGGAACGTACAGACTCCTCCCAGCACAGCGTCCTGGGAAGGAGCGGCTCTCCTCAGGCCAATAAAACAAAGGTCTGGGTGACCCTGGGCCCTCTTCCCAGGACAAATTCCTGACCAGTGACTGTGGCACGTCAGGGTCAACGTTCTCCATCCACCGGCAGGACTGGCTGTCAACATTAAACCACAACCTGCCCATCCCCAACATCCCAAACCAAATGTGCGTCTCGGGTGTTTTACTGTAGATGTTGCAAACCGAGAAAAAAAATTGCCGCTTTTATGTTTCAGTTACTTGATATTCCCTTTATGGTTTCCCAAAGTGACGATTTGTTGGTTTTTTAGACTATATGTTTGTAGGGTCATAAAGTAGCCGTCCCATGTTAGCTCCCTTTAAAAAAAAAATCAGTTTTATTAATATTGTACCACCGATGACATAAAAACGGGCAGTAATTAA
The DNA here is from genome assembly GCF_007474595.2 of Lynx canadensis. Lineage (NCBI taxonomy): Eukaryota > Metazoa > Chordata > Mammalia > Carnivora > Felidae > Lynx > Lynx canadensis. The sequence goes on along the minus strand of NC_044317.1, from coordinate 39,565,546 downwards.
GGTTCACCTAAGGTGTGTGTGTCCCTTTCGCACAGCAGAAAGCCTAGGACCAGACCCTCCTTTGGTTCAGTGAGGCGTCGATATAAGTGACAGTCTCACTGTTGGGTAACTTTGCAACCAGGCACTAAAGCCTTTACGTGCTTGACTTTTATCTGCAGGGGTAGCCGGGCCCGTGAGCAGTCGAGCCAAGAGCCAGATGTGTGTGACCCCAAAGCCAGTGACTCTCCCCCCAAGTCTCTCCAGCACTGCTCCGTGCAAGGCCTGGGCATTGATGAGTGGGGATTGTCTCTCGGGAGGGTAAAGAAGCAACTTCTCACGTGTACTTTGCAGACTGCACTATTTACAGGCAGAGCAAACAATCGCCACCCAGTACTGGAGCAAAGATGACATTGTTTCCCTTCCCTTGGTGGGGAGGGTGTGGTGGCGCACAGGGCCCCGGGGAGGGACGCGGAAGGTGGCTTCCTCGGGTGCCCCGGAGCAGATGTAAGAGACACACCTGGCCCCGTCACACACCTGGGTATGTGTGCCCTGGGAGGCAGGAAGGTGGCCGGGAACCAGGAGTGGGAAGAGGGCTGTTTAAGGAAGTGAGCGTTTACAAATGCAAATCCAGTAATTACACACCCACACACACACCTATCGGTAGTTAGACACCGAACTACCCATTTGCACACGCAATTACCCAATTTGTACAGGTTCATAATAGATAAGTAGGCAAGAGGGGGGCACACCTGTTGGACTGGCCTCAGAAAATATAAATAATCCTCTAAGAGACAAAGGAGGAAATTGAAGTCCTCTAAGGAAGGGTCTGGGCCACCAATTAGATAGATGTCCACGGTATCTGGTGCGTAAAAGGCCCCTGCTATGTGGGTTGACGTCAGCAAGAGTCACCGGGTGCCGCTAGCTGATCTGATGGTGTGGCTGACCTTTGGTCATCTGTGCGTGCCCTTCCCTGGCCTGGATCTCCCTTCCCTGGCCAGCGATCCTGGCAGACTCCTCGGCCTCCACCTCGGAACCAAGGGCTTTCTCCCCACACGTGCTTCCCATCTGTTTTCTCTCCGTCTCCCTCACTACCACCCCATCTAAACCACCACCACACGCCCAAGCTTCTGCCGGTTTCCCTGCATCCATCCTACCCACATGAGCCCTTAAGCAATTCTGCCCATTGTATAACAGCCACCAGTCACTGTGGAGACTAAAACCCTTAACACGTCTACAAGGCCTATGTGGTCTCACCTCACCTCTCTCTCCCACCCAGCTCACAACATCCCCTTACTCTCTGCCCGCAGCCCCACTGCCCACCCTCCAGTCCTCAGATTCACTGAGGAGTTCCCTCTGCCACAGGGCCTTTGCAGTCACTCTTCCCTCTGCCAGAATGCTCTTCCTTCTGCTGTGCCTGTCTACCCCCCACCCAAGATTGCTGAGATTATACTTTGCCAGGTGCAAGGCCCTGGCAGGGAGGCTCTGAGAGCTCCAGAGACCGCTCCCTAAGGCACCTGCCCGAGTCGTGATTTTGTATATGTTCATACGATTTTCTAACGAATATCTGTCCCTCCCTCCAGACTCAAGGTTCCGCAAAGACAGGGATGGAGTCTATTTTTGTTCATCATCATATCCCCTGTGGATAGTAAGTCTCCAATAAAATCTTTGGCGATGAATGAACTACTGAGTGACCATATGAATGAATGAATGAATGAGCTGCACCCTCTTCCCGGGTGCCTCTGCTTGCGTTTTTCATGTTGCACCTGCATATCTCCTGGCTTCCTCCCTAGTAAAGTAGGAACATGGCGTAAGCAGGAACCTGGTCCTAGTGACGAAGTTCCATATGTGGTTGTTGAATGAATGCACGAGCGAATGGTGAGCTGTGTGACCCTCAGAATTTTCCCCTTACTCCGCACTTATGACCGACACGACTCCCTCATACACACCACTTCTCCCCAGGGACAGCTTCACACAGTAGGTGGCATATGCACCTGCCGACCAGACACGTGAATTAACCCGTCACGCTGTGCCATAATAGAAAAGATAATAGAAAAGTAGTTTCCAAATGCCCTTGGGTGTTCAGCATCCACACAATCTCCCATATCTCCCGCCGTGGTTTGAGTTGAAGTTACCAAGCCATTTAAAAATTAAAGGAGCACGTACCCTGTCATATTTTGAGCTAACCATGCACTAATTTTCAGGACAGAGAAAAATAGTTAATTACTATTTTGTACCACAGTCCTCTCCGTCCCTTCCACCATAACGTAACGCAGTTAAATGAAGAAGTCACTCTAGTGCAATTTTCATCTCTAGAGAGAAAACAGCACTTACAATTCTTTGTTGGGGAGTTTAATTTTAGCTCACTTAAGAACGGTGGTCGGATGTTCTCGTAAGAACAGAGACACCCTAGAAAACTGGGAGATCGCACAGAGAGCACAGGCTTGGCTGGGGAGATGCCCCGTTGCGGGCTCCATCCGGAAGCCGAAGCGGAGGGTCCGGCGGTTAGCATCACAGAGTAACCAGGTAACCGCAGCTAATTACCGGCGGCGGCGGCGGCATAAGGCATGAATTTTACATCCTGAGCTTCCCAGCCCTTGTGTGCCGCCCTTGAGATGGGACCGTGCACGGCCTCCATGTGGGTGTGAACTTCTTAAGGCTAAATTCTGTGGTCTCCTTAATGAAATCCCTGTGGTGGCTGCATCTACCCTCCACTTGTATTTTAGATTTGACCACAAATTCTCTCTGCCCCCTCCTCCCCCGCCTCTGGGGATTTGTGGTTTCTGTCTGGTTTCCTTGCAAATTCTGGATGACACCCATCGGGGCCCTGGGGCTCCCCAAGGGAAGACTCCAATTCCCCAGAGCGTGGGTGCGGCTGAGGGTTACGAAAGCAGGGACACCCCCTTCCCTGCAACGGCAAGGAGCCTGAAACCCCCCTCCCCGACACCCAGACAGCTGAGAGCCTCAGACAGAACGAAGGCATGCCTGCTCGTCTCTCCTGGCAGACACTTTCCTGGGAAATCCTGAACCAAGGAGAGGCCAGAGGGAGAGCATAGGATTTATAAGATATGCCACATCAGCTAAATTAATACTGATCTGTCCTGGGGCACAATTACAAGGTTTAAGGTTACAGTGCCAGCAGTTTGAGAGACGATTACATTCTAAGACAGCTCGGAAAGGGGTGCCAGAGTTGAAATCAGAACAAGGAAAAGTTTGGCAGAAGATTCCGTTTCTGAGCAAATTAGAAAATGTGGGTGGTTGTGTTTCTTGGGTCTTTTTTTCCCCGAGTTCCTTTACCTTTTACCCTCTTTTTCTTGATCGTCTTCAGATCCAGTCTGTCCTGGGCTTTATCATCTTTATATTAGGCACTGAGGAAAAGCAGCACCCAGGCACAAGCATTTCCAAATCGAGATTACTGGGCCAGGTGTGGGGTCAAGGGTCCCTCCTCTGCACCTGGGATCAGAGACGGTCCGTACTTCCTCGGGCTGTTGGCAGAGGGGTTCCAGGTATGACCTGTCCAGGTACATGCGGAGGCAATGGCTGGGATCTCTGCTTCTGGCTGAAGCTGGGGTACTTCAGGCCCACAGCATGCACTTTTAGAAGCAAAACTTCGTTCCTAGTGAATATTAACGTGGCCAGTGCCCAAGCATTCACACAATCTTACGTATCTTACGTATCTGAGCCGTGCCTGAGGTTTACAAAGTGCTCTGCTGAGAAGAGTTAGAAAGCTCACAAGTCAGGATTTCTGTTTATTCTGACACGAAAACGGATGCCCCCAGTGGCCCCAAACCCTCACTGGTGCTAAAGGGAGCCGAATGTAAGCAGAGGGTGTGGGGAGGACAGACAGTTCCCCTGTGCCTCAGTTAGAATCCTCTGGAAAATGCACAGATCTGCCTGCCACCTGGCCTGCCCATGCCGATCTCTGGCTACGTACGCATGGGTGTTTTTGAAAGCCAGGAAGGACACGGCAAGCCCAGTGCCTTCGGAAGCACGAACGCCTCCTCAGACCTCAGAAGGCTGACCTCCAGCTCTGGTGTAGATTCTCTGGATGAGCCTGGCTGGTGAGTTGGGAACAGCAAGAGGGGCCGGGGGAATCCGCGGTCTTGGGACACCCCAGGTCCTGACCGGCCGTTCCTCAGGCCTGAGCCACTAGCTGGCATCGCAGACCCTCTGCAGCCACCGCATGCCCCACGGCCCTCAGAGTTTCATTTCATGCCCTCACTCTTACTGGCTCACGCTGCCTTTCTCCTCTCCCAAGCCCTTTTTGGTCTGAGAGCTTATTAACGGGGAGAGAAGAGAAGGCCCTACCAGTTTTCATTTTATAAGTTCCAAAGTACACTAAGGACAGCTGAACTGAAGATTAAAGTAAAGAGAAAAGCGAATTAGCAGGATTTTCTTCTTTCTGCTCCACAGTCTCAGCCACAGCTCAGGGGCCCACAGGAAATGGATTCAGCCGACAGCAAACGCTAAGTGGCGAGTAAACTTTCCCCTACGGGGCAGGCACCTCAGTGACACAGGCATGTCCTTGAAAGTCCCTGAGGTCCTGAGCGGGATGTCCGGGGAGACATCCCAGGGCAGGGGGCAGTATGCACAGGTGGGTACGGACCTCAGCAGCCATTTGGGACATTTCGGGGAAAACAGACGAGTGGTGCATGCCATGGGGCCTGGCCAGCCGTCTTTCCTCTCCAGTTCTGCTGGAAGCATCTTTTCCCAGAGACCTTTACAGCTCAACTTGGAAAATGTCACAACAGTGCACTCAGCAACCAAATGGTCCTTCTAGAAGACAGGAGGCAAGGGAGCCCACAGCAGCTATCTGCTATCTCTGTGGGCCAGCAGGACCCCTGCGGGCAGGGAAAAAATGAGGGAGTGGATCCACCAGGATTCAGCGGCCAAGGGCGTTATCGTGTATCTACCCAAAGGATATTTTCCAAGCCAGCACCTTCGATGGGTCCAGTCCTATGCCCAGCTTAGCCCAGTCTGGAATCTCCCCATTGGTAAGAAAGGCCTAGAACGATGGGTCCAGTCCTATGCCCAGCTTAGCCCAGTCTGGAATCTCCCCATTGGTAAGAAAGGCCTAGATCTGGCCCACGATAAATGTCACCACAATACAGTCCCTGGGGGCAAGTCATTACTCATTTTACCTGTACCGAACAGGTAAGAGATTCCGAGCCGGGAAGTGTAGGTGACATACAAGACCTCCAGTGGTAAACATACGTCTTGGGCCCAATGTTAATTTTCTTTACAAGGATCTTGTGCCCAGAGTCGATGGAGGGCAAGACTCTGACCCACGTTACTCAGATCCAGCAGGGGCCCTGCGATCACCCTCTAAGCAGACGCTCCCCCTCCCAGGAAGCCCTTCCCCAAAGGTTCCATGCACGGGAAGATCACCCACCCCACGGTGACCTTCTGAAAAACGCCTTTGTGTGGAGGGGTGGTACAACCCAGTGCTTCACTTGGGAGTCCTAAGACCAGACCCCGCCTCTGCAAAGGCGCAGAGAGCAAGTGTAGGGTGGGAGCCCACACTGGGCAGTCCCACACCGGGGACCTCCGGGGACATGGAGGAAATCCACGCTGGGGGAAGGGCTTCACGGTGGAGAAGCTGGCGCTCCGAGAGTGGGCCTGGGGACTCCGTCCTCCCCACAAGACCACCCCATCCAGCCCTCAGACCTCCCGAAGGGGCCGCTGCTGCACGGAAGGGGTGACTTCCAGGAAGCGGGCCCCCTACAGTCAGTTAGTCACTGCATAAATGTCCTATCGTCAGCTGTCCTAACGAGGACAAGATTTTAGTCTTGGGATGCGGGGGAAATCCATAATTGAAGCTCCGTCTTCACATTAGCTGCCATGCACTCACTAGCCGGGAAAAAATAGATACATCTTCCACTGCAGCCCAAGCCTGAAAGAACCTGAAAAGCACAGTCCTGCGTTACAAAGAGCTGGTCTCCGGATGACAGCACCTCACCCTGCAAGTTCACGCTCGTGTAGCTGGATCGTTCCCGGAAGTGAGGAAGTCGGAGCAGCCCTGCCCCACGACGTGACCGAGGGAGGGCGTGATCTGGGAGGGGCCTGAGGGTGTCAGGCACTGCCCCCCCCCCGACGCCGCACCCTGGATGGCAAAGCCCTGAGAGGCCACAGCTGGAGGCCACGCCGGACCCTGTGGACTGGGGACCCCAGCTGCCGGCGGGCCGTGTGGGCTTGGGCAGAAGCAGTGCGAGGGTGGCCACGGTGGCCTGAAGAGCCGGGACCCCCATCTGGTGGGTGCCCCGGGACACCCGCCGGTCCTCGCTGACACCCACAACTGCAGGTAGTTTTAACTCGGCGTGCAAAGTCACATGACGTCTTTCACCCGAGTTCTCGGAGAGGAAATGCACACGTGCATTTTCACCGAGGTCCCTGGGCGCGGTGGTGTGTTGGCTCACGCGTCTTAACTCAGATTAAGCAAAAGAGGCCACCAGGGTGGACTTTAATTTACACCTCCCCCCTCCGCCAGAAGTCCGGTAGCTACTTGACTGTCTCCACCTCCCCACAGCCCACTTCTCATAGCTGTTGATTCCTGGCCAGATCAACATTCATGCACAGCCTTGAAGGCCTTGGGATCTGAGAGCTATGGGAGGCGGGGCGGGTAGACTTGGGAGGAGGAATGGGGACCCAAGGGGTGCAGCCTACTGACCAGCCCACCCGTGCCAGGCCGGTGCCTGTCCTCCCTCCACACCCCCTCCTGGGCCTGCACCCCTTCTCTAGGCTGGCCCGTGTCCTGGGCAGGCAACGAGTAGGTGTCCATGTGAGAGGAAGGTGGAGGGGGCCGTGCCCTCCAGCCAGGCCCCCTGGGGACAAGGACGGCACATCCCAACAGCCACTAGTGTCTTCAGCTTCTCTACAAACAGGGATTAAGCAACAGAGGCAACAAATGTCCCTCTCTGTGAGCATTTGACCTTATCTGGAGTGTGTCATCAGCTTCGAGAGTCATGGCTTATGTCAGTGTGGGTGAAAAACGGCCTCCACGGCTTCCAAATTGGGAGCGCTCTGCTCTCAGCGGCAGATGTAAACCAAGCCCGTGGTAAGTGGCAATAAATGGTTTGGAAAGAAGCAGTGGGTCCCTCACCGCCATCAGCCACAGGAGAGCAGGGAGCGGGCAGCTCTCGAACACCTCCCTACACCAGCCTTGCTAAGCGAGGTCTTCTGGGCCCCGCTCGCGGCAACGGGGGGCCGTGGGGCCTCGGCCTCGACTGTGTGGGGCAGGATTCAAAGTCAGGCTGTGGCCAGTGACGGTCCCTTCCCGGGTGGGCAAGCTCCGTTTCCTTCAGCGGCTCACAGCCCAGCACCTGCCCTCTCCCACGTTCAGGTTATGCTCGGGCTTTCTTGTGACGCCATCCCGAGGCCTCGACGGGTTCTGACCACAGGGCCCCGGAGCCTGTGGATGAGGGCCCGTGTCACACACGGGCCACAGCAACATAAAAAACAGAGCTCTCCCTTCTACCGACCACCTTTTCCGTTTCCACTGATGCTTCAATTGCAAATCAAACAGACCGGCTCCTGCTTGTACGTTGCTTCCCCCAGCATCTTTTTTATCAGAATCTTAACACGCAGATGTCAACATGCTATCTTAAAAACTGCTGATACACTGTGACTTTGGATAAGCCCTCAGATACAGTCCCCTCCTATACACACCGCCAACCCGCACACGAGCTCTGTCACTGCTTCTCCACGATACACCTGTGCCAGGAGATGTAGGAGGGATTGCCAAGTTTCTTCCACCAAAACCTGCTCCGAGAGCCTAAAAATAAACACCTGATGCCCAGGGCTTCCGGCTGTGTGCCCGGCACTGCCTTAGATGTCCACAGATATTCATATTAGCAAACACTAAGCACCTACTACGTGCCAGGGGAGACAAGAGGCAGGAAGGGCAGATGTGTAGGCAGACTATACTGTGTGGTCAGCTAACAGAGGGTTAATTCCACCCAGGGCCAAGAGAAATGGCTTCCACAGTGGGATGACTTTTCAGTGGGATTCTGGAGGATGAACAGGAATTTTCTGAAGTGGGGGGAAGAAGGATAAGCGGCTGGCTTTCTAAGACAAGGACATACATACACGAAGGGCATAGAGAGCCCAAGGGTCCGGGTATCTGAGGAATGACAAGGTGCTCCGGGACACAGAAAAGAGGTGGCATGGAAAAGGGACAGGGCAGGCGCTGGGAGCATGTCATGTGAGATGGAGCTGGGAAGGTAGGACAGAACCAGGTAGTGGGGGGGCCTCAGATGCAACGCCAGTTGTCCACACGATCTCCGAAAAACATCTGTCAGTTCGGTGACCTGGGGACTGCCATTCATTCATTCATTCATTCGGGCATTTCCATTAAGGTCCCACAAGTACACAAGGCTCCACAGGGTCCATGGCTCCACCCAGCCGGGGATACAAAGCAACAACACAAAAGATATCCCAAGGTGGTACCTCTAAGGCTGAGTGCAGATGACAGTGGAGGTTGACGGTGCAGGTGAGCCCGAACAGCCGCGTCTGAACAGCTGGGGGTAGCGGGTGGCACACCAGTAGAAGGAACTGTGTAAGCCCAGGTGTGGGGTGGACGGCGTGTGCTGTGCTCACACCCATGAGAAGGCAGCTTCCATGTTAGGGCCTCTAAGAAGGCTAAGGATGCTTAGTGAGGCCTGGTGCAGGGACGCCTTAAATGCTGAGCTCAGATGGTAGGACTCCACCTTGCAGCTAACCAGGAGCCACCCCTGCCTTAGGAACAGCAAACAGCTGGCGGTGGAGGTGGGGAGATTGATGATGGCAGCACAACAGAACAGTCAAGAATGACCAGAGGAGGAATCTCGCTTCACAGCCAGGGTACTGCCCAGTCCCCCAGCCCACAGGAAACACCCATCCGGGCCTCCAGCAGGAAACTGTCCCCCCTCCCTGGAAATGGCATGGCTTCCCAGGGCAGGTGGTGTCCCAGGCAGGTGGCCCATGCCCCCTCCAGTCACCACAACCACAACCACCCCCAATATCATTGCTGCCCTCCCCCACCGGGGTGGTCACCAAACTCAACCACCTTCCCTTCCCTCTTGCTGTTCCCTTGCCTCCTGGCTGTTCCAACCTCTTCAACGCCCTTTCCTCCTTCTCCCACCTCCAGCTGGGAGCGTGGCTTTTCTAAACGCCATCCGGGCCCCCATTCCTCCTCCCCCAATCCTCACAGCAATGTGTGTGAGTGATCCTTTGACGGTCACACTCTACACCATTTGGCAGTCTCCGTGCAGCGTCTCAGCTCCCCCGTGTCAGGATCTACATCCATGACTGAAGGCCCCCAGGGAGCCCAACACAGGGCCTTGCCCATGAGACCCCTAGATAGAAAAAGCACCAGGCACCCACCCCGTGCCATCCACTAGTATGGTGCGTCATTGAGAGAACCTGGCTTTGCCCCCTGTTCACCGCCTTGCCCCATCCACGCGCAGTATGTGGTCCACAACGAACACTAATCAACATTAACAGGGGTACAGCTGCCTGCACACTGTCCCAGTGGGACAAACCCCAGGCCTGAGCAAGGAAAGATCTACCCAACTCAATGTCATAGATACATTCCCAAAAACCTGAGTTGCATTCATTGCTTTTATGGGCGAAAACCTGCATTTTATTCCAGATGCACGAGAGTGAGTTGGCCAATTTTGAGGCTCTCCACGGGGAACTTTTTTGAACAAAGAAGAATGGCTCCCTGATTTGTGCTTGATAAAGGATGATTTCCTATACCAAGCGTCCTTAACACAGGGAGCACCCATATGTTCTGAAGTCAGGGACTTACGAGCCTGCCATTACCTCCATCCCCACCAAAACCACTTGGATTGCATGTGACCCACTGGGTCCCCACCTCCGATGCAGTTCCTGCCAAGCCAGGCCGCACTTCCTTCTCTCACCACTGATCCCTGTCTGAGCGATGCATTAGCAACGTTCGTGCGCCGCCAGAAATACACTGATACCTCTAGAATTCACACAGGACTTCCTCCTCAGGAAAAAAAAAAATTCCCTACCCACATCCCATCCACCAAAAGAATGCTTAATCAATGAAAAAATTAACTGTATCCCTAAATAAAGAAGTGCAGATATTTTCTTTACAGTGCTTTATTAATTTGTAAATACCATTATTGAATTTTTGAAAGTTCTAATTTAAATGTATTGATCTATTATTGTTTTGTGGATTTTCCACCCAAATGTCTTGGAGGAAATGAATGGCTAACACGGGACCACTGCAGCTGCGGAAACTTTGCCAAACCGTTAAAAGAGAGTTTTGCACACACACTGCGTAAGGAATTGCTGCCCGGTCCACAAAGCTGACATGTTTATGCTTCATTCGGACTGGACAACTTTCTTTCAAGAGCTGTGTCGGTAGCCCTAACAGGGAAGGGGACAGGAGCTGTCTCTGGGGGCGGGTGGCCGGGGCAGATAGCAACCCGTTGAAAGTGAGTAAACACATCAGCCAAAACGTGAACAAAAGAAGGTCCCTTTTAGGCAAAATGACTCACATGGCCACTCTGAGGAGACTGAAAGCAGGGAATGAAAAGCATTCTTCTCTCCCTGCTTGCTGTCTTCCCACAAAAGAATTTAAATACGAAATATTTGCCGGTTTCCCCTGTAGTAACTTCATGGGAATTTAGTCATCCGTGCTTTATACATTAAAGGTGTTTGGACGGGGGCGGAGGGGCCAAGAGATGATGGGACAAAAGGGCTGTATATATCCATCAGGTCAGCTCTACCTCCCCACGGACGTTGACCGTGTCTATCCTTGTCCTGGACAGCCCCCATCATCCTTTCTCACCCACTCCCCATCATACTGTTCAAAATGTAAATCACAGAACACCACAGCCTCGGCACAACCATTCAAGGCTTCCCAACAGCCTGGGAATTAGCACCTGGCCCCCGCCTGCAAAGCCCAAGTGACCGTGGTCACCCTCCACTGTGGCCTCACCTCACCAGGTCTCTCCTCCCCGACCCTAATGCTCTGGCCCATCTCTTTCAGCACGCCAGTCCTGTTCCCACCTGAGCAAGGGACCTGTGCCCCTGTGGGCTCCCCTGTGACCGTCTGGACACCCGGCTCTTGCTCTGCAAGACTCCAATCAAACGTCACTTCCTCAGGGAGACCTCCCAAGAAGACGCCATCTATGTTAGGCACCCCTCCTGCCACACTATCCTCTTACCTACTGTTTGTGTCTTTGCAGGCCGAATAGCCTCTGTCCCCCTTCTCTCCCTGCCCCAAATTAAAGCTTGGCATCCAGTCCCTAGCACAGGGCCTGGCACATAGCAGGTGCAAAGACGTGCAAAATCTAATCGAGAGAAATGGGATCGCTTTTGGGGACATGATTTGTGCTGGTTATGCAGCAACAGGTGTTGAACACCTGGATAGACACAGGGCAGGTCCCTGCTGAGAAGCAGCCAGACACAAATCCTGAAAAATGGCCCACACTCAGCCCTCATGGAGCTGTACTTCCAAGGGAAGCCAAAGTTCACGATGCCCACTCCCAGTGCCTCAAGGCTAAACTTCAGAGGGCACAAGGTTCCTTCTGGTCTGAGAGCACTCACGTCCGAGGCCACAGCTGAGTTTTCCTGCAGCGTTTGAGACAAATCAGTTGGGTCACTTGTGAATTATAGAGCGCTGAAAAAATTAATATTTATGACTCCTCAATATCTCCCCATTTTTCTGGCCGCTCATAACTCAGGCTCACTGGGCTCGAAGCTTCCTAGAGCTGATCCGCCACGTTCTTTGGGTGGGGGTGGGGGGTGCACGGGCCTGGCTGGGGGGGGCAATGCCATCCAGGCCACACATCACAGGGCGGGCCCTTCTCCAACACTTACTCTGTGCCTTCGATGTGATGCACGGTTTCCTGCCAACGTTCAAGCCCACGTGCTAATTTCTATGCAGGCAACAAGGAGTGCCTTGGGCTGGCTAATTAGGGGTGCAATTGCCTAATTGGGCCACGTAAAGATGGGACAAAAGGCTGACTCCTGGCAAAAAAAAACAAAAAAAAATTCTGTTTTCAGAAAAAGGCTTTCCCCAAAGAATGCCCTCATACCTGGGGCTACATCTTGTGTTTACTTCTACTTTTGGGGTCTTGGGCACAGTCCCCCTGGCAGAGCTGGTCGGTGCAGGAGGCACGGAGCGGTGTGGCGTCCGCGGCACGAGCCTCGCTCTGAGGGTCCCGTTCCACCACTGCCTGGCTCGGGGACCGCGGGCGAGTTATTCCCCTCTCTGGGTCTGAGCCCCTCATCCGGAAAACAGCACCCTCAAGTCCTTCCTCAGGGCCGCTGTGGAAATGAAACCCGGCAAGGCTGTAATGTGCTCAGCACAGTGCCTGGCACAGGGAAAGCGTTCCATCACCAGCAGCCACTGCTAGTCCCAGGCCCACCACAATAGCTTGGTGAGGCTGAATCCCGGATCATTTCGTTACCCCTATCCCCTCGCGGTATCTGCTGCCGTGACCGCCCCCACCTGAGGGCACCTCTTCCCTTCTTCATTCCCCCTGTCCAGGCCCCAAGCAGCCAGGTGGGCCTCCAGGTCTCCCACCTGCTGTCCTCCCCGCTCCAGCTCCCCTCAAACCCCGCCCTTTTCTGGCCCTCGCCCCAAACCCCTCCCCCCACCCGTCACCCTTTCCAGCTCTTAGGCCCTCCCCGCAATGAGGATGTGTCCGTGCCCCATCCACCTTCCATTTCATTCAAACAAGAATCGGCTCAACAAAGTACTGAACAACTTCTTTAATTAAATATCACCACCCACGCAGGCTGAAGAGGGCTCCGTGGAGAAGCCATGAGCCAGGAGTCCATTTTGCCAGACCCGGGGGTCGTCACTGGGGGACTCAGGACCCGTATGACTGTAACAATGCCACACAGTACAAGCGTGGGCTCACCGTCCCTCTAGTCCTGGCCTGGAGCTCCCCACACAGGGGATATTCAATAGGTAGACCCACGACCGGCCACCAAAGGAGCAGTGGGGACATTTTACCTCTTCCCACAATAGTTGTGTGCAAACGCCAGTCAAGAGAAGACACAAACTCCAAAATAACTCATGTTTAGGATTATAAAATAAAAGCAACAGCCTTAATATGTCAAATCATATTTATAGGATGTTTCAAAGTAACTAAACATACATAATTTCCGACTGGTCCCCCATACAAGCCAGGCATTTGATGGAGTCATACCTACCCCCGACACACTCCTCGCTTCCGGGACTCAGAAATCCAGACACCTGCCAAGGTCACTTGAGATTGATGAGGCAATGGCCCAAGCCTGCGTCCCTCAGGTACCACGCGCAGCATTTGACACAGAGTAGGCCCTCGGGACATCGGGGAAGGTGGAGTGAGCAGCTTCAGAGCAGGAACAGTGCCCTCGTGCGAGGTCAAAGGGCAAGCCTTCCTAAGCGTCTGAACCTCTGGGAGTGCTTTCCCGGAGGAGAGCTCCTCAGTGTGGGCTCCTCTCCGCTGCCCCCTCCCGCCCACCCCTTTATGTGCCGCTCACTGAGAGCAGATGGGGCCAAGGCCGGGCCAATGCAGGGACACCGACAGGAAGGAATAGGGCACCGACCTGGGGGAGACGGAACAGCATCTAACACAGAACCTCGAAGACTGGCCCAGGAGTCTCCCACCACTTCTGAAGGAGCCAGACCACCCCAATTCCCTGCCAGAGTGTCATGTCAGGAGTGTCAGCAGACACAGAACGTCAGAAGGGGCGTCACGGTAGGGACAGTAACAGGGTCAGGAAGCTCTACTTCTTTCTTTATAAGAAGCCTGCCCCGTCTCAGTGTAGAGATGGCAGGACACAGGTGCTGTCGGGCCGTCTCAAAGACTAGAAGATCACGTCACGGCAGGTCAAGTTCTGTGTTCAAGGGCACATCAAGGTCGGAGACAGGGCTGAAGTTAGACACCAGAGGTCTTGGAGGGGCGTGGCCATGGGACTACTGAATTAAAAAAAAAAAAAAACAACCAGTTCTTTAAGCAGGGTGCACACAAGAACCAGCCAGGACTCTTGCCACATCTGGAGACCGGAGGGCCGGTGGCTGCACCAGAGAAACAAGTCTGTCCCCCTGTCCCTGAGCTCTTGCCACACGGAGCATCTCTTCTGGAGCCTCTCTTCTCCTTCACACCTCCGCCCCAGTGCCGGGCCACATCAGGTCTCTCAAAGAAACCTCCCCACTTCCAGAGCCCCCACCTCAGGGTGGCCATGGACATGAGCCCACGGGGCAGGCACTGGCTGCCTCCAGCTTGCCCCTGGACTCCAGAGCCAGTCAGGTAGCAGGTGCCAACTAAACTCTGTAGACGCGTTGGGCTGGTACCCACGGTGTGCTGGTCACCACACTGAGTGCTGAGTACGGCAGTGAACACACCAGCAAGGCCCTGGCCTCAGGGAGCGTGGGCTTTACTGGGGGCGACAGGCAATCATCAAGGCAGCAGCCAAAGCAGCTTCAGCGGAAAGTGCTATGGGGACACAAAAAGGACTGAAGTGGGACACTGGATGGGTGGAACGATCCGGGGGGACTTCTCTGAGGAGGGGACAGTTGAGCTGACAGGCACGTGAAGGAAGAACGTTCCAGGCAGGAAAACAATAAATGAAAAGGCTCCCGGTGAATTGTTACCTGGATGACACCCCCTCCTGTCCCCTGCAGGCCCTCGCCCGCTATGTTTCCCAGTGAGACTTTGTCCAGCCCAGCCCCCTCTGAGGGCTAAATGAAACTTGAATGCCCAGCACAGTGCCCCACACATGCCCCAAACAGGGCCATGCCGCCGTGGTCCTGGGTGGGCCCAGCCCTATTATCTGCCATATAGTCGTGGGGGGACATGTCAGATGGGGAGGCGCACACGGGCTCAGATCAGAGGCCCCCACTGCCTCTGTAGCCAGGCCATTCTGAAGCGGCTGACCAGGTGGGGTCTACAGAGACAAATCCACAGGGGTGAAGACGCACAGACAGCAGTCAGGAGGTCCAGAGCCATTATCACCATCAACAGAGAGGTGCATATGGCAGGGGGTGCCACAGACATGTGGCACTTGGCCCTCTCTTAGGGACAACTGGCCCACAGAGGAAACTCAGTATCCAAGAAGCCGCTGGAGGATGAGGGGCCAAGGTCGGGAAGGCCACGGCGCCCATTCTCCAGCCTCAGGGCACAGGCAGACACACGGGCCCACACTCACATGGAGACAACGTGCACACCCACACACACTCACTCACTACACACGCTCACCACTCACGCAGACACATACACACTCTCTCACCCAGGGTTACTACACGCGCAAACCCGAAATGCACATGCCTACACGGGGATATGCCCACACACGGTCACACCTGTGCACTTACACGCGTGTCCACACACACGCTCGCACACACACACGCACATATGCTCACACATATGCAGAGGGCTCTTGCGAACGTACACAGATACACCACGTCATCACAGCACTTAAATGTGCACACACATGCACGCAAGGCACATTCGTGAACACCTGTGGTCACACACTAACGCACACACACTTTCATCTGCTCACGCCCACACACTCATACTCACTTGCACATTCAAGCCCGCCCACTTTCCCATCTATCCACGGTACAGGTGCACTCACACCAGCATGCCCATGCACGCACAGCCACCTACACACATACGTGCACACACACCCAGGAGCCACCCGAGGACACCTGCAGTCCAGGGGTGAGCTCCCCTGCACAGGCTGCAAGGAGGGACAGGCCACGGCTGGGCTGGCACCCCCAAGGTGGCTCCCGGGGGGGACCAAGTGCTGGGGTCACCAGTGGTTACTGCACACCAGCAGCTGTCTCCGCATGGTGACGGCACCTCTAATTGATCCCATTATCTCTCCTCCGACAGGTGAAGTGCGGCGCTACAAGGCCGGCCCTGCTGGCAGGCTGTGGTCACGGCCACCCGGGCGGGTGGGCCCAGAGCCAACGAACACAGGCTGCGGGCCCAGCAGGCGGCTCTCCCTCCTGAATAGCGATGCGCACTGAAACACCCCCGGGCCTAGGCGGCGCCTTCGTCCTGCTTCCCTGTTACTGCCACCGTCTCTGGTGACCACTACAGACGTTGTTGTGTCCGATTCCTCCCACCGCAACCCCAACCCCTACCCCGCCCCCGCACGTCTGATCCCCGCCCCCTCCCAGGGCCGCGCCCCCCATGTCTGCTCCCAGCGCTTCACTCCTTCTGGAAGCTACAGTGATGCTCCCCCGTGAACCCTGTGCCAGGGCTGCTCCCGCGAATGGGCGCTCTGCCGGCCGCGGGCGCCCCTGCTCCTCCCCTCCCTGCCCGCCGACCTGCGGGCTCCGGAGCCTGCGCGCCTGGGCACCGCCGGGTGGCCTTGCGATACCCCCTCTCCTCCCTCCCGAATCAAACTCTCCCTCGATGCAAGAGAGAGGACAGAAACAGCCCGAGGAGTTTCAGGAGGGGGAAAATTAGGAAACACTGTTTGTTGTGTTTTCCTTGGGTTTGTTTTCTTGCCAAAAAAATTACCCCCTTTGTCTTTGCGCAAAAGAGGCAATGCGGGCACCTTCTGCTGGGCACCGAGACGGTGCCAACGTGCCTTTCGTAAGGGCGGCTTCTGTTCGCTTTCTAGCCTCACCAGATATATTTTTAACATAAAAAACACTATATTTAATTGGTTATGGATCTCTGTTCTCTTAGCACTACTGGATATCACAGAAAAACACATTAGTACAGAGCAATTAGTGTGATGGCAGTAAACAACTAAGGCACTATTAAGCTGTGGGTGATTAAATAGTATTACTTTTTATTTTTTATGGTGCTAGACTAAAAGATGGAGGAGATTGAAAATATATATATCCCATTAATATTAATATGAAATATAAATAACAGGTGTCTTCCCACTTCTTCTAAAGGTACAATTTATACCCAGCACTTCAATCTATAGAGAGGTACTCTTTTTTTTTTTTTTTTTTAATGAAAAAAATCTCTTTCTTTATACACTCCGGGGCAGTATTTCTTATCTTCATGCACCCGGATATTTAGGCAGAAATATTTAATTGGAGATACAGAGTTAGGCGAAATAATGCCCACACCTATTTCGCCATTATAAATAAATAAATAAATAAAGCGTCCTGCCAATTGAAATATACTCCATCATTTCTGTCTCTTCAACGAGCAAATCAAGCATTATGTGATAAGCGGACTGCAGGCGGGGGGCAAACAGGCAGGTGGTGGGTGGGCCAGGGCCGGGCCTGGCTGCACCTTGCTCTGGGCCCACCCCTCGCACGGTGCCCATGGCAGCTCAGGCCGCTCTCTCCCTCCGTGTGTGTAGATCATCCTCTGGGTTCTGGCACATCTTTTCCTTTCGGCATCTGATTAAGTTAACAATGTGCTGCTATTTGCATGCAGATTTGCCGGGGCTTTCTCTCCAGCTGCTCCCGGAGACTTGGTCTTTCTCTGCGTTGTGATAGCACAGCAGTCCCTAAATGCAATCTTTGTCAGACCCAGGTGTGCTCTCATTGAGGACGCCTTCGTTCCAAGCAATTTTTCTTTCTGTAGCATTTATAAGGCTCTATTATAGTATAGCCACATCTGGAGGAAAATTCTCCTATTAATTATATACTTTTACCACTAGGAAGACAAATTCTAAAAGATACCAACATTTTTGTTGTTGTTGTTCTTATCTCTTTGACAGCCTGCATTTTATTTTATTTTGTTTTGTTTTTCCAGGCATTTCAATATTTAAAGAGCCATTAACCAAAGGGGGGGGGGGAGGGTGGTGGTGAATTTCTAGGAAAAGAGAAACAACAGAGCCAAAATCTTAATGTCAGCCCTGCTTTACCTCACCAGGCAAGTCTGGGGAAAGACGCCACAAGGCTGGGCACGGGGCTCAGGATGGGGACCAGGCAAGTGAGAAAGAGTTCTGTTCGGCTAGAATTAAAAAAGAAGGAGAAGAAGAAGAAAAAAGAAAAAAAAAAAAAAAAAAGCAAGTGCTATTAACCTTTAACCTCGACAGCTCCCAGGTGGACACTCGCTCACGTCACCAAATGCCAGACAATTTGATTCTTCCACAGTCCAAAAGTAGAACCAAATTGGATCAGCATGGTGACCCAGATGCTGTGTTTTTTTTTTGGGGGGGGAAGGGGACGGGAGAGTTGGGGGGTATTTTTCAATCAGATTTGAGGCAGATTAAAAAGAAAATCTGTAGCTAAGTATTCACTGTCATTTTTCAGAAAGAGACAGCAAGAAGCTTTGCCCAAAGAATCTGAAAGTGACTTTAGAGACAGGTCGGAGGTGGGGGGTGGGGGGGGGGGGTGGGTGGGGGGTTGATTTGGTCATTTTTGTTCTGCTGCTTTATAAAAACCGCTTTTTGGTATAGTCAGATCAGATGCAGGAGAAAATGGATAGAATCAAGCTGAAATGTAGGAAAAGTTTTAACAGCTAGATGATTCTTATTTGAATGTATAATATAGTTAAAGCACTAGAGAATGTAATTTTTTATTCCAAAATTACTTTTGCAAAGGGCTATGTCCTGTGTGAACAAGAGTACCTGTGTATGTGTGCGTGCACACGTGTGTGTGTGCGTGTGTGTGTGTGTGTGTGTGAGTGTTCTGTGCTGGGAGGCTGCACATACACACACACAAAGAAAGCTAAAACACTTTGAGAACAGGGGAATCAAAATGGAACCATTCTTGCTTTTCAAGCCAAACTCCATCAGGTAAAATCCCAAGAGGGTTCTGGCCCCTCAGTCCAGCTCCTATGACAGCAATGCTGAAGCATCTTCTCAACCTGTCCCCAAAGCTGGCATCAGAAAGCACCCAGGGCTGTCTGTGCCCCGGTGTGGCAGGGGCGGCTCCCAGTTGGCCACCCGTGAGCAGCGAGATCACAGACGTGGGGCCTTTCTGAGTCCTGCCTCTGAAGGCCAGAGTTCCTGCTCCTGGCCAAGTCCGCCTCTGCTCACTGGTGCTATCCCCTTTCCCTCAAATGACGCGCCAGAGAGGCCCTACGATTTAGAGGCCACCTTTGGATCCTGCTTCAGCCTCAGTGTCTTCAGCTTTGAAATGGGAAGAATAAACCCTGCCCCAAGTGGGTACTACATGAAGGAAGGGCTGTGAAACGGGTTCCGGATACAGGTGATAAATAATGATAAAGTTTACTGAGATTCTTTTTTCTTATGAATTAGCTGCTCCTCCCTCCCTCCAGGGAGACAAGGAGCAGATTCTGGCCCATGACACTTAAGAATCTATGCATTTCAAAAACGTATATTTTTTTAGAAGAATAATGCAAAGAGTAAGAACCTTTTTTTTTTTTTAATTTGACCCTTTTGGGGCCACTTGCCTTTTAAATCCTCTTGCCTGCTGGCATCCCAGTACCCTCCCCCCCACCCCCACCCCCCCGGCCCGATACCCTCCTGCAAAAATAGAGCAGGGAGACAGATGCAGTGATACTGGATTACATCACTGGATAGCATGAGGCATTGAGGGGAGGAAAAAAAATCAGAAAAGACAAATGACATTTGCTGCTATAGTGTGCTATTTTAGTGGTGATGGCTTGACTTTTGGCCCAAACGCATATGCCAATGGCAAGGCTAACTCCAGGGACTCACAAAAAAGAATGTGTGTTCACAGCTGTACTGTACTCCAATACAGATTACATGTTTTCAGTGTTGCGGCCACAACAGAATGCTAATTAACATACTGGAGTGATGAGTGCGGCTGGAAGGGCCTTATTGTTCCATTATTTCATGAAGCCCAGCTGCCTTTGTTTATGTCACTTACCCTCTCGTGCCACAGGTTTTTACTCCAAAAATACTATCCCAATACAACGTTAATATTTAAAAAACAAAGAGGTGGCAGATTGTCATTTTTGTGTCAGTCTCAAACTGCAGAACTGTTAAGCTGTTCTGGTTCGGTATTTAGAAATAATTTAACGGCCATATTCAGACACTGCCTGCATTCTAACATAATGGCTGAATACTTGAACCAAGCAAATGCATAACTATCCTGACATCACTTATGAGATTTAGATTGGTCAGTTAATGGAAGTCTTTACCAGAATCAATACCATAACAGCTTCTTGAAATGAACGTGATTTTTTACACGGAGTGCTGCAAACAATAACTACAGAAATATACTACCTTTGTACCCGGCACAAAGAAGCAAGGATGCAAAATTAAGAAGCAATTACATTTTTGCAAACTAATATTACAGTCGATTATTAAAAACAAACACTTTCAAAAATATGTACTTATCATTAAAGAATTGGAGAGCATTAATACCCCCCGCACCTGATTAATCATTTTTTTACACTTTTTAATAGCTGTTTCACCTACTGGTTGCGTTATCAGGTTGCTATTAAGTATTGATATCGATGATTGATGTAATAATGATTAAATAAAAAGCCATATTTAGAGCCTGGTGGGGGTTTTTTTGTGATTTTTTTTTTTTTCAGAATCTTCATTCCAAAGAATACCGTCTGCTGGCTAAATTAGTTTTTTTTTTTTCTTTTGCCTGGATGGTGCATAAAAGTGACATTCTATAAAATACAGGTTTCCTCAAATAGTGTTCCACCAGCAATCTATACATACTACAGTAATTTGCAATCACGGTCAGGGAAAGCTGTTGGCTCAAACCCAAAATGTTTATGGTGCATTGCTTCCCCAAAGAACAAAAACACCCTGGAGTTTTATTTCAGATTTCCCTAAATGCGCCTTTATTGACACCAGGTACAATAGTTGGGGAAATACGTAATACCCCAGCACAGACACCATTCAACCGGAGTCATAAATTAAGTTAGAAAAGGTCTCCCCTAAAAAGTATAGCACTCCACTAATCAAAGCCACACTGTCGCTCAAGAACACGAAATCTTCCCAATAGCCAATTGAGTGAACGAACCATGGTTGCTTTTTAACGAGTTTAACTGGTAATCTCAGATAAATGGAGAATCGCTTGAAGTGTCTGTCTTCTATAAGGCAGTAATGAGAGGATTTAGAGCATTCTGCATCCCAAACTGCGTATAACCAAGAGAATGCCACAGGTGTGTCACCATCTACGACAGAGTGCTTTCTCAGCTATGGCCATCCCCCACTGTGGACACAACATAGATTTTTTTTAATTGGATCCAGGAGCTAGCTAAATTATCCAACTGCTCTGTGCTTAAGCCCCCAGCTAGCTTATATACCAATAATAATAAACTTTCCATAATAGCAGCTCAGCCTATTACTGTTTTTTTTTTTTTTCTCTTAACCTAAAAGTGGAAGCACTTTATTCTGATTACAGCCACCGGAGAAACTCCTGAAAAGGTTTCCTCCTAAAAACAACAACACAACAACAACACAACAAGAAAAAGCTGCTCAAGAATTACAGAAGGGATCCAGGTAAATAATATTCAATTAGGTACACACGTGTTTTCATAGGAAAACCTGCTTATCTTATGGTACCGGGAGAAAATAATATCAAAAGCCCTCCCTTTGTAATTTGTGGGTGAATTCCCCCTCCGCCTTTAAAATGTTTATTTGCCAGGTCAAAGCAACAGCCAGTCATCTCCGCATGCTGGGACAGTGACAGCCAACGTGGAGGGCTACGCGACGCCGGACCGGTCAGACTCAATTTGATACAGCTTCAGTTAGATCGTCTACACTCCATGCATTCGTGTTCAGTTTGCGAAAATAAAGCGCAAGCCCTGCGCTGCCACTGTGAGCCTCAGAAAAGTGTTAAATTTATAAATAAGAGATCAAAATCCGTTAGTGGGCAGAAATAATATCTTCGAGCTAAATACATGGCTCCACCATTTGGACACATTTTTAACAATCCCACTTAAACTTTGCGAAAACTCTATTGAAAATTTAACCTTGTGCTCTTGAAGCTGAAACTGATAAAACTTAATAGCAACAAGGCAGTGAAACACTAATAAACTCATTATAGATCACATAAATGGGATGTCTGCATGGCTGCCAGACAGCACACATAAGCAGCGTCAGTTGCAAAAAGCGAAGGCAGGCAAGGTGGTACGGATGTCTGTGTGGACAGTTGGAGGAAGAGGATATGGTAACACTTCATGAGGAGTTTGCTAAATTTACTTGATCAGGCAGTTCATTTAGAAATTTCAGATGCTAATTATAGGTGGGTGCAGACAAGCTGGTATGGAAGACTGAGTTTTCCCGAGGCCCGAGAGCCATGTCAGGGCCCATACTTCCAGAAGGGGTTCTGAGTCCTCCAAACTCTCTCCACTTGACGACCTTCACTTCAACCGGGTCCCTCCTCAGACCCCAGTGGCTTCTCCCCAGCAGGATCCATGGAATCACCCCCCAGAACGGGGGAGCACCAGAGAACCTCGAAGCCTACTAGCGAAATTCCAACCCACGTGTTCAGTGTGACCCACATGGAGACAAGAAAAACAAGTAAGAGGGGTGCCTGGGTGGTTCAGTCGGTCGCGTGTCCGACTACAGCTCAGGTCACGATCTCACGGTTCGTGAGTTCGAGCCCCGTGCTGGGCTCTGTGCTGACAGCTCGGAGCCTGGAGCCTGCTTTGGATTCTGTGTCTCCCCTTCTCTCTGCCTTCCCCTGCTCATGCTCTGTCTCTGTTTCTCAATTAAATAAATGTTAAAAAAATTTTTTTTTAAATTTTTTTTCAATGTTTATTTATTTTTGGGACAGAGAGAGACAGAGCATGAACGGGGAGGGGCAGAGAGAGAGGGAGACACAGAATCAGAAACAGGCTCCAGGCTCCGAGCCATCAGCCCAGAGCCTGACGCGGGGCTCGAACTCACGGACCGCGAGATCGTGACCTGGCTGAAGTCGGATGCTTAACCGACTGCGCCACCCAGGCGCCCCTAAAAAAATTTTTTTAAAGAAAAACAAGTAAGAGTCATCAGCTTGCAAACATGGCTAAGTTCCATATCAAAATGTGGATTTTTGACCTCCCCGGAGAAACCCAAAGGTCTAGCAATCCCAGACCCACACTCCCGTGGACAACCCGCAGAGTGTGCATTCATTCTGCAGGTGGTCACAAGCTTGTCCACTGATGAGGATGCTCTTGCCCCTGTGGCACCAGAGTTCTGAAGCCCTAGTCTTCACCATTCAGAGGCCGCTGATCAGAGGAAGGGGAAGACATGGTCAAGAGAAGCTTCTCCAAAGGGAAGCTGGAGGGTGAACTGGAAGGACTGGACTTCACGTCCCAGGCCCTACCCTACAGCGTTCAACCAACGTGTGGCCACAGAAGCCAGTTCTGCCCCAAGGCAAGGCCCTCTGTGCAGATGGTTAGGAAGTACACCTCCTTCCCACCATTGTGGAGAGGATCTATCAATCCCGGAGGCACCAAAGAGGAGACTAGGGCAGAGGCTCTGCCCTTTAGTTTCTCCAAACGTGAGGATCAGACACCCAAAGATAAGGCAAATGGTGGAAGACGAAGGACCAAACCCTGTGTAAAGACTTTACCAACCCCAGGGAACCACCGTTCTTAGCCCGGGGAGAGGCCAGGATGCCACAGGGATGGGAGGAAGCAGTAGGAAGGACTGGGACAAGGGAAGAGGAGGTGGAGGACGGAGGCGCAGGTGGAGGCAAGACAAGTGGGAGACACCACGCGTGGCCGTCACTCTCTGTAGTCAGTAGTGTAGGTCACAGCCAGCATCAGAGCTCACTCACTCCTGGTCTATTCTAGACTCTTGCAGCCCACCCTGCAGTTGGTCCTGCACTTCCTGGGGTCTGGTTAAAACTGAGCAGGATGGGCAACACCCCAGACCTCCTGAATCAGATACACATTAAAGGTGCAGATCTATCCACCTAACACAGCAAGTGGATGGCCACTGACCGGGGGCGGGGCGGGGGGGGGGGGCACATTTCTAGCAGACACACGTTTCAAGTCCATCCACCTCAATGATGTTCTTTTAGACCATCAATAAATATGGCTTCGGTAGTCAGATGATATTTAATTAGCCTTAAACTCTTTTATTTCATGTAAGTTAGAGCCTTGCCTGAGACACTTTCATTTGGAAAGTAACCTGCACTCAAGATTAAAATGAAATATTAGCATGTCAGTGGTAGCTTCATCGTGGTGAGCTCCCCTTCTGCCCTCCACCCTGCAGGGGAACCACAGGCACTGCTTCCAATCTCCACCACCCGCCCCCCACAATATACATACACACGAGAGATTTGACATATGGGCTCTCAGAGGTGAGGGTTCAGACTTTCCTACGTGCAAAAGGGGCTGTAGCCCCTAAGAAGTGAGAAATCGAAAAAACTCATCTTTGTCAATGTTGGAATTAAATTTCATCCTTTTGTCTGAATTTCCTTTCTGCACCTCAGAGCCACCAAACCACCAGTGCTTCAGAGCCTTTACAGGGACTGAACCCTCTGTCCAGGAGCTGCCCCTCCTCGCAAGCTGACTTGCTCTTTGGAGGCCAAACTCAACGTCAC
Organism: Lynx canadensis; assembly: GCF_007474595.2. Classification (NCBI taxonomy): domain Eukaryota; kingdom Metazoa; phylum Chordata; class Mammalia; order Carnivora; family Felidae; genus Lynx; species Lynx canadensis. The sequence continues at coordinate 39,541,206 of NC_044317.1, read as the reverse complement.
CTCCCCAGAGGACCTTCCCTGACCTCTCAGCCTCAGCTAGGCCTGCTCTCTCTGCCTCAGATCCCCCTATTTTAATACTCTGCATGGCATGTGTCCCTACAGATCGTTTTCTGGTTTCTTCTTCTATTTGTTGATTTGTTTATTGCCTGCCTCCTCCAACTAGAATGTCTGCTACACAAAAGCACGGATTTTGTTTTGTTTTCTGCTATATTCCCAGGGCCTAAGACAGCGCCTGGCTCATCAAACAGGATAAAAGGAAGGAGGGAGGGAGGGAGGAAAAAGAAGAGAGAGAGATAGATAGATACATAGTCAAATGAGAGCTACATAGACACAGATGATAGAGAAATAGAAAATGGACAGGGGGACGGAAGGATGAATGACAGATGATAGGTAACAGAAATAAAATGTATGGATGGATACAAAAAGAAAAATAGATGGATAGATAGATAGATATAGATAGATAGATAGATAGACGGATGGAAGGATGGATGGATGAATGGATGGGATGGATGGGTGGATGGAGGGATGATGGGTACATGGATGGAAGGAAGGATGGAAGGAAGGATGGATGGATGGACAGATGAATGGATGGACAGATGGATGGATGGATGGATGGATGGATGGAAGGATGGATGCATGGGATGGAGGGATGGATGGATGGACGGATGGAAGGATGGATGCATGGGATGGATGGATGGATGGATGGATGGATGGATGGATGGATGGATGGATGGAAGGAAGGAAGGACAGATGGAAGGATGGATGCATGGGATGGATGGATGGGGAGTGGATGGATGGCTAGATGAGATGGATGGATGGATGGATGGATGGAGATGGATGGATGGACGGGACGGACGGTGGATGGATGGGGATAGGATGGATGGTTGTGGGATGGATGGGGATAGGATGGATGGATGGAAGGATGGATGGACGGACAGATGGAAGGATGGATGGATGGATGGATGAATGGATAAGATGGATGGATGGACAAATGAACAGATGAACGGATAGGATGGATGGATGGGTGGATGGATGGATGGATGGATGGATAAATGGATGGGATGGATGGATGGACGGATGGACGAATGGATAGGATGGATGGATGGATGGATGGATGGATAGGATGGATGGATGGATGGATAAATGGATGGATGGTGTGGATGGATGGATGGATGGATGGATGGACGAACAATGGACAGATGGACAAATGGATAGACAGACTGACAGCCAGGCAGCTCAAGCAATCAGACACTTTGGCTGACCCAGAAGAGCATGGTGCCTACTCTTAAGAGTCTTGCAATCTGGAAGAGAAGAGTCAGAAAGCACGGCCCCAGCAACTGCTCACAGCATTGTCAGATGTGACCAAAGCAGCACATGATTCAATGACAACTGGGGATCCTGAGGGCAGGCAGGAGCTCAGAGGAAATCTTGCTGCAGGGGCTGGAGGGACTGGCTTCCTTAGGAGTGGGGCAGGCGATGGCTCCATGGAAGAACCTGAGCCAGATCCTAAGAACCTGGCTGGATGCAAACATTCCAAAGAGCGACACCCAGTGATTCCCAAAGGCTGGCAGACAGGTGATTCAGACACACAAGATGATTTTAGATGATACACAGAAAAACTCTTTTTTTTAAAAAAAAAATTAACAACTTATATAATTATTTCAATATTCACCATGAAAATATATAACTGGTGTACCAAACCAGGGATTTCTAGATATTATTATTTAGAGCAAAGCTAAATATAATAATTAAAAGAAGGGTGACCTTTTAAAAACACATGAAGTCTACAAGCAGGTTGTACTCAATATGGTAAAAATCAAAAACAGAGGTATGTGAATGATGACAGTGTGCAGCTTAGACCCAAGGGGTGGTTCTCGGCTCTGACTCTGCCCTCCCCCCACACTGTCCCAAAAGGCCTGGAAGGCCTCACCCACGGGAGGCCTTGCTCTGCTGGCTCTGGTCCCCAGCTGGGCTGTCAGAGGCAGATGTGACTTAACAGTCCTTCCCTGGGTTTGTAGAAGTGGCAAGGATGTGTCCAAGTGCACGAGGCCCTCCTTGGGCGTGCATCCCCACTCTGCCAGAGCCAGACGGGAAGCAGAAAGTGCTCCAGGGAAGAAATCCACAGGCCGGCCCTGCCTCTTCCAGAAGCAACCACAGAAGTCCCAGCAAATTCCTCCCCTTTGAAAGGAGAGAAGGAAGAGACAAGAGAGAGACAGAGACAGAGAGACAAAGAGAAAGATAGGGAGACAGAAACAGAGAGAGACAGACAGAGAGACAGACAGACAGACAACAAATGCTAGCTAAAGTCCTTATCAGGAAGAAAAATTTTTTAAAGCATGAACTCTATTTATACCCTGAATAAACAAGATAATTACGTGTTCGTTTCATAAGTTGTGCCGTGATTCCAAGATCACCAGTGGCCATGAATGTTTGGATTTCACATAAGCATGTTTAAAAGCCATGGGTCTTGACCCTCTGACCAGGAAGCTAAGCTTAGCCAACACTTTCACACTGCGATCAAGGCATAAAGCAGAGAGTTGAACAAACTAACATTCTACTCTTGGAATCAAAGTATAAGCAGAAGAACTGATGAATCTGCTAATTGTCCCGTTGTTTGTGCCTGCTCTTGACATTGGCACACACCCCTGGTACAACCCAAAGTGCATCTTTTGCACACATATGCCGAGAAAAACGTGTATGCCTCTGATGAATGTGAGTGTAGGGGTTTTCTTAAAAAAGCAATTCCCTCTTTATTATTTTCATTTTCTTTTAAAGGCCAGCTCACTGTGGACACTTCATGGGCCTGGCCTGAGTGTAGAGAAACTCCCTGCAACTGAGCGCCATGGGTCAGCGGGGCACGGGCTGGACACCCCAAACCTCACGCCATCTCTGCTTCACCCCTTCCTGAGGTCACTGTAAGTCCCGATCAGGAGAAGAGTAACGTCTAATTCTGCAAAAGGCTGATGGGTATATTCTTTCTCCCCAGCCCCATATCCACTGCCCAGGTCAGCCCATTTCTCAGGTACATCCCAATTGATCACAAACTCCCTGACCTGGCATGCAGCCTCTCTCACCATCAGTCAGGTCTCCCCACACTTCCACTCATGCTAACGTGTACCCTAAGTGCCAACACCACAGAGCTACTTGTCACTCCCCAACACCAAGCCCGTCCCCAGTTTCCCCTCTACTGCCTCTGCCCAGAATGGCCCTCAGCATCCCCTCCCCCCACACACCCCAGCTGCAAATGCGCCTGGCAAATTCCTGCCTTCTGCAAGCAACTTCCCTCTTGCCTTTCCCTCATCTCTATTTATGAAAATCTTTTGGGGCCCCAAGGCCCAGCTGCAACACCCGCTCTCCATGAAGCTCTTCCTGAGCCACACAATGAGTCTGACTTTTCCCTTTTTATTTATTTTATTTTTTATTTTTTGGAGAGAGAGAGAGAGAGCGAGAGCATGACCGGGGGAGAGGGGCAGAGGGAAAGAGAGAGAGAGAATCTTAAGCAGGTTCCACGATCAGCACAGAGCCCGACACGGGGCTCGATCTCGCAACAATGGGATCATGACCTGAGCCAAAATCAAGAGTTGGATGCTCGACTGAGCCACAAAGGAGCCCCTGACTTGTCCATTCTTAAAAGGACTGTGCAGTGCTGAGCACAGTCAGCATCGTATTCACATTGCTCTTACTTATTAATCTCTCGCTCCCCAGTTTGAATTGTGGCTCTCCATTTACCTAGGAGGTGGCACTGGTCACATTCTCATTGTGATATGGCTTTCTGTGTGTCTTCTCCCCTCTGTCTGTACCCTTCATTGCTCAGACGGATAGCAGACAGAGTGGCAAAGCTTTGCACATTTCTGTTGGCTCAACTCTACTGAGACTGACACGCCTGACTCCCCTCTGGGCACATCCTTTTAGGCTGAGTGTCAAACATGCTTAGGGACAGTCCTTGGGGTCATACTAATTTGCAGCCCTGGTTATAGCTACCTCCTGCAAAGTAGTACACTCCAGAGCCTTCTGGGTTTCAATCCTAACTGAACTTACTGTTCCCCATGCAAACTCCACAGAAAATCTGGATTATGAGGGACAGACAGGAATACCGTGTGTCCCTCTACCTCTCAACCTAGAATTCTAGGGGCTTTCCCCAACTCACCCCAGTAATAGGTGGGCGCTTGCGACACAAGATCCAAATCAAAGTGTTCAGCTGATGTCAGCTCTCAATTTCTCTCTGATTTAAAACAAGATCCAACAGTAGCCCAACAGGCCATATTGAGAGGAATGAAGTATAAATTGGTCTTGTTGGCCTGAGGCTAAACTCAAATGCAGAACCATCTTTAAAAATCCTATTTCAACTGTCCCTCCCAAAAGCAGAAGGGCTCTGTGTTTCTTCTTCATGGCGCTGGATCCTTTGAACCCAACTTGCTGAGCTGAGGCAGATGTTAGGACCGTCCCAGGATCACATCACTGCCAACCACTCCTGGGCAGCCACCTCCCCCCCCCCCCCAACACACACAACGCATGTGTCAGGGAAGGCCTGATACGGAAAGAAGTCGAGATAATTTTCTCCCTCTCTTTTCTTTCCCACCTGGCCCATTACCATACCCATGAAGACCACCTGGGTCAGTGAGAGAGAAAAGCCATCTTGTCCTTATCCAACAGATACCGCACCATCGTACACACAGATCTTTATTTCCTACATAAAGCTAAAAGGCTTGTGCCCACTTTATTTTTTGTGCATTACCTTCCTTTTTTCATTTTAATTAGCGTGCCTGAACAAAAGACGATGATTTCAAAATATACTAGCAGCGCTGCAAAACCATCAAGGCAGGGAGTTGTTCTTGCCTTTGTCACCTCTTACCAAAGGAGGGGACGCTTGGGACCGGGGAGAGGAAAAAGTGTCCCCACCTGGACGGCAGTTCTTCCCTCGGTTTACCCAGAGAGAGAAGGAGACCCGGGTTTTAGAAGGGTTAGGCTTGGTGAAGGAAGATCCCCGGGGAAAGAGTCATCCTGGGAGAGCTGGGACAAGACGGTATGGCCGGGGCTGGCCCACCCAGGCCCTCGGTCCACCAGGCCTGGAGCCAGGGGCAGTAGAACAGCAGGGAAGCAGCTAGAATGCCTGCCTGTGGGCAGTGGATCTGGCCCTAAGTCCAGTCCCTTTGCTTCTCTGGCAGCCAAGCCCGGTGTTCCCTGCAGAGCGGCCTCCCAGAGAGCCAGCCTGGTGGGGTTGCATGGCCCCCAGCAGACTGTCTCTACCGCGGAATATGCTGGAAAGCAGCTTCTTCTCTCCCTCTGCTCGCTAGAAACCCGCCCCGCTTGATCCCCAGGACTGGCACACCTCTGCTCCAGGCACAGCTGCCGCCACCAGAGTCAAAGGGGCACTCGGCCTGAAGCTCTGGAAGAACAGGACCCTGACAGTGACACAGCTCATGCTTGGGCTAAGCTTTGGTCATTGAGAGACCAGGCCATGGGCAATGGGGAAGTTGATTTTTCTTTTTTAATGGAGATACAACCCAGATCCCTCTTATCACGTTCTACAGCTGCCCATACTGCACTGTGTGGGACAGACAGACATCCACACGAGGCCAGGAGAAGTGAGGCACCATGGGTTAATGTGCCTCTTTTTTTTTTTAAATGTTGTGGTGTCTATTTGCAAAGCTGACCTAATGCACGGCCTCACAGCTCTCAACCTCTGAAGGGCCAAGAGGGACACAGGAGCCTTTGTCTAGGGGCAAACAAAGACAAAGTCATGCAGAGTGGACCCCTGAAGTGACGTGGGACGACCGCCCCGCCAGTGAGGACGCCTGCCTCACAAGGCTGCTCGCTGGGGCGGATTCCGAGGGAAGTGGCAGCAGGAAATGTGTGTCCAGCAGCCTCCACCCCGCTGCCTGCCTGGTCCCCACTCTTGGAAGGCCCCACTCTGAGCGAGCTCAACTCAAACCCTGGGAGAAGTGGCATTTCCCCGCCACGCCAGCCCACACAAAGAGAAGCATCTCCAAAAAGAAAGATCCAAGGCACGTCTTGACACCTTAATTGAAGCTGGTCATTGAGACTTCTCCAGGCCTCTTCCCTGACCCCCTCACTCCAGAGTAAAATCCCCTGAAAGGTCTTTCCATTATAACCTGGTTGCAAAGCAGAAAGGGCCATTATTAGCTCCATACACGAATCAAGCGCCATTAAGGGGAAAGAATGTGACATGAAGCTTTTGTTTCCAGAAATGAAAGAAAGAAGGCCAACGAGAAAAAAAAAAAAGGAGAGAAAGAAGTAGGGAGAAATGAAAGGAGGAGGAGGAGAGGAGAAGCCCCAGCAGCCCCAGCAGTGGAAAGAGAAACCAGCACCCAGATGCGGGGGAGGCTTTGCCGGGGCTGGTGCCGGGTGGCAAGAAGGGTTAAATTTATGTTCCATTACAAGTCCCCTTTTTTTTGGTTTCATCTTCTCAGTAAAACACATAACTTAAAATGAAATCAAATATTAAAAATGACAGACTCTATAAGTGCTGTGAGTAACTCCAGGTCACGGAGGGAGGGACGAGCCGGCGAGTTGTCAGGCACTATCTGTCAGAGTGAATTAGAAACAATCAACAGACACTGAAAGGGAAGGTGATTGTTATTAGGCAGCGGGGCTGGGATCGGGCTGCCCAGATGTGGTCGTGCATATCAAGGACAGGAAGCAGCAGTTAATTCAGGAAGCCCCGGCGAACAGGGCAGCCGAGAGGAAAAGTCCTTTGTCGCTAATAGCTGGAAGTTACTTTGATAACAGCAGGGTTAGACTTGAGAATAAAACACATTTCTTTCACTACCACACACCATTAATATCACAGAAATGCGGGCGGAAGCGACGCCAGGGCGCACGCGGGATTAGCTGCTGGCCTGCCTTGCCCTGCAGCCGGGGAGGCCAGGCTCGAGGCCCCACCTGGACCAAAGCCTCCCCCACCCGGACCAAAGCCTCCGCTCCTTCCGGGGCCAGGCTCCTTCTGACCACGTCAGGCCCCACGGTCGCCCTCCAGAAATGTCGTCTGGCCGAAAAAGCATAAAGATAGTATATTTCATTATTCCCAGTGTCAGGCCCTCCCGTCTCTGTGGCCTGTGGGGAAGGTGCGAGCCCGGTAAACAGCCTCCATATAATGAAGTCCATGTATGCAGCAACGGAAAACAATTTTATATGCAGACAAGGCCCGATTTCATGAGAAATTACTTATGCAGGCGTTCTGCAATTATCCTGTGATACTTTCAGGCAACAGTCTGACAGCAGTTGTGCAAACAATAAAGGGATTACAGAAATAAAAACAAATAATATTACATACACAGAAACTCCATGTTGCATGTGGACGGGATGAAAGGAGCCAGGCAGGGGCCAACAGGAAGTGAGGCCAGAGACCAGCCCACCCCCATCCCACGCACTTGGACTATAGGAAAGCTCTCCCCACCCCCCCAGCACCCTGGCAGGAGCGTGGCAGCTGTATGGGGGTCTGCCCCCCCCCCCCCCCCCCCCCCCGTCGGGAGACCTTCTGGCCTCTCAGGGAGCTGAGGGCATGGGTCACGTTTGCAGAAGGAGCAGAGTCATGGGACCAGGAAGGGCCGGGCAAATAGCTGGGCTGAGCAGCCTTGCCATTTGCTCTCTCATGCCAGGTGACCTCCCAGGACAGAATGTATCTTGTCCTTCTGGCTCATCTCCAGGGTCAACAGCGGCCACCCATGTCTAGCTACAGCCCAGAGCTTCCAGTCAAGTTGGTGCAAGGTCAGCATTGCCCTTTCCCAAGCACAGGTGAACAGAGTAGGTACATCAGCCACCCACAAGGACCCATCAAGACTCAGCAGGCTAGGGGCATTCAGCCTTGACAGGTAGGAGGAAGGAAGGGTGGTTCTATCACGTGCTCCCAGGGGCAGGAACCGAACTCACCCATCACCGTGTCCGCATCTTAGATATGGGTGGCACCCTATAACTCAGGGGTCAGGGGTGACACCGTGAGATGGGACGGTGGAGGCTGGCACCGGGACATCCTGCCCACTCTCCCCAGAAGACAGGTGCTTTCTCAGTGTGTCCCCTCCTCTGGGCAGCAAACGTCCCCGTGCAGCCAGGAACTGCCCTGGCCTCCCCGCAATGAGGGAACACAGGAACGAAGATGGGACCAAGGACCCGCAAATGCTGGGTTTCCCGTGCGCTGTACCCGCTCCCAGAGCCTGGCTGTCCGGTGGGCGGCTGGGGCGAGTGCTGCCCGTGCTTACTGGGTACCCACTGTGCGCACTGCTGAGCGCTGGCCGCAGCTCTGCTCAGTCTACAGACACTTGCATTTGCAGAAAGTTTTTTTTTTTTTTTAATTTAAATTAGTTGCTAACGTTAAAGGAAAAATAAAAAAAAAAGAATTAGATTTCTTTAACTTCTCTTCTTCCCTAAAAACTATGACGACCTGAAGAAAGCAATCTGCCCACATTCCTAGGTGGTGGCTGCAACGATGAGGGCTGAGGGATGCTCAGACCCTCCAGCCTGCTCTGTCCACATCCAGCTTCCTACATTACCACCTAGACCTGAATTTGGGTCTAGGACAACTGCCCAGAGGAGAGCTGAGGCCTGTCCAGGACACACAGTAAAAGGCTGGGTCAAAGCCCATGTAGGTGTCCCTGTCCTCAGGAACTCAGTCTGGGGCAGAGCACTAGCCCTCCCGTAGCTGAGCTGGCTTTAGCACTGATCACGTTTTGTTCAAAACCTGCAGGGTTCTGTATCCTAAGATGGGCCTATTAGATAGAACACCTGAGGGGCAACCCTCAGTCACCTGTGCAGAGATCAGGACCTCCCAGCCAGTCCCGGCCTCATCGCGTCCTGAATGTCGGCACACATCAAACCCAAGTAGGCCTTAGGCTTGGCAATCCCTGCATTCCAGGGAATATGGAAAGCAGTGTGGATTTGGTACATATCGATTGCGTTTGCTTAAAGCAAGGTGCAACAAATTCTAATGATTACAAATTGCAGAGGCGAGAGGTTATCAATCAATGCCCCCGGGTGACTGCTGACCACTCGGCATGCCAGGAGCCGTACGAGGTGCTCTGGGAGCGGCTACACAAACGTCAGGACAGCCCCAGCCCCTGCCGCGGCCTCCACCAGCTCAGAGTGGCCCCCAAGCTGCATGGAGCTGCCAGATGGCCCGTCTGCTGTGCTCAGGTGAGAGCCGGGCTGGGCACAACCGTGGCCTTGGGCCCTCTCTGGCCTCAGTCTCTAAACTTCTAAAATAAAGGAAGCGTTGATCGCCAAGGTATCTGCTCACCCTCCTAGAGTCCAGCAACCAGTCTGCTGAGGGCAAAAGAGGCCAGACTATCATCACCAAGAGTCCGCATGCTACCAGACAACCCCCAAATCAGCATTAACAACAAAACAGTGCTCACATCTCAGCTTGGAGTCAGGCATGGGAGGGGTCTACGCCTCCCAGACCCCCACACGGACTCAGGCAGGCGAAGCTCCCTGACTAAGGGGGGCCCCCACAGCCTTCCACCTGCAACTGTGCCCAAGCCCACAGCTGGCCGGGGGGGGGGGGGGGTCGGCTCGGGCCTCCCTGGGCTGCACAGGAAGCTCCAGTGGGCAGCCATTGGGCACTATCATGAGTCACCATGTCGCCTCTGAGGGCAGGGGCCCGAGATACACCCGCTTCTCAAGATACACCCGCCGGTCAAAAGCAACAGAGACATGAAAACTAAGGCAACACTCCTCACTATGGTCTACAAAGCCATGCCCAATCCAGGCCCTCCAACCCACCTACCCTCTCGCCAGGGCGCACTGTGCTCTAGCCTCACTGGCCTATACCCTGTCCCTCAGACATGCTGTTCCCTCTGCCAGAAATGCTCTTCCTCGAGACCAGCACCCGGCTGGCTTCTGTATGTCCTTCAACCCTCTCATTTGCAATGTGCTTTCCTCAGGAGGGCCATCCTAACCACCCACCCCTCTCAAGGACCCTCCCTCCCTCTTTCCCGTCCCAGACATTCCTCGTGGCACTTACCCCTATCTGACATCATCTTATCCATGGTTTCCTTGTCTGCTGCTTCCTAGCCCCACAACACAAGATCCTTAAGGGCAGGCAGCTTGCCTGTGTTGTCTAAGACTGTACCCAGGACTGCTCCCAGGCGGAGGGATCAGGCTCCGAAATCAGGAAGAAGCATGCTCACCACCTGCCAGCCGTGTGACCTGAGGGAGGCCATTTACTTTCTCTGCCCCCAGTTTCCATACCTGGAAAATGGAACGAATGACAGTATCTACCTGCTGGGAACACAGTGAGGATTAAGATAAGCCCAAGAAACTTCTGGACCAGAACCAGTTCCACCGTACCTGTTCTCCAGAGTTCGAATGATCTCTGATTTGAGTTTTCTTTGGGGCCGCGTGAGAATAACGAGACCTTACTTTCCTACCTCATTCGGCCGCTACAGAGGAGTTTGCGGGGATCTTGATCTTTACCTCCATGAGCCCGGAGATCTCCTGGTGAAGATCAAATACGACGCAAAGCCCCACACACATATGCAGGGCTTATCATCATTATCACATAGAAATTACAATTATTCACTCCCTCCTCTGTGCTCCCAGAGTACCGCTACCGCAGCATTTAACTCAAGTAATTACTGCTGCAGGAGGGCTGTTGACTCACGCAGCTGTGCCAGGACAACGGGGCCACCTCAGGACAGCCGGAGCCACAGCGGGGCCAGCACCCTAGTCCCAGGTCCTGCCCACACCCGCCTCAGAGGGGCCACGCTGTGTCCGTCGGACGGAGGCGAGAGGTCCTATGGTCTCCGAGATGCGCTGGCCTCTGCAAGTCCTGGGGTCTTTCTGAAGGGTGGAGCTCAGGGGGGCCGGACAGCCACACCTCACGGCTCTGCCTCCTGTCCCTGCTGGCGATTCTCTGCAAATCCACGTTGTGGTGGGCTATTAAATCATTTTCTGGCACGTGTGAGGGGTTCGGTTACTACTAGGTTGCTTGGGGTTTCTATGCAATGGTGCTTCAGGGTGACTGGTTGTCCCAAAGCTGCACGTGTATGGCGTTTTACAGAACACTTTGAAAAGCCAAGTGTCCATTTTAAAGGATCAGGAAGACGGTCTTGGAGAGGACAGAAGCAAGGGTCCTGACAGGTACCTTTAGGAGTCCAGAAATGGCCCAACTAGAACATCACAGTTTCAGACTATTTGGAGAAAGCGTCCAACTCCAGGGCCCGAGAATTTCGTGTGCTGGAGCTGGGAAGTTAGCGACAGGCCTGGAAGGAGGTGCCTGTCCCTAAGACCTGTCCCCTCTCTTGGTCTCCAGGGCCCCAAACTCGCTCTCAGATAGAAGGTTGCGAATCCTACTTCCAGTTCACATGACCCTAAAATCATGCCAAGATTTACATTTTCCGGGCAGGAAAATCTCCCCACCTTCTCACCGCCAGTCCCAAGAACACCACATCATTGTCCTTTATCCTCTCTGAGGCCCAGGTGATTAACTCTCTAAAACGCGGGCCTCCGTGCCGGAAGTGAAACTGGCGCGCGTCTTATTCTAGAGTCTGAGAAACCACCCGAAGGATGGCCATGTCCATTCGCACAAGAAGCTCAAGTCAGTCCGCAGCCTCCCGCTCAGTCCCCCCACCTGGTCAGATGTGGTGGCTCAGCCTTCTCTCTCCTTCCCCGTCCGATGCAGGTCAAGGGAAATGGTTAGCCCCCTTGCAGTGCCTCCTCTCCCGCTCAGGAGCCACAGAGCATGGAATGCTCCAGAACAAGCTGGGGCAGCGGCTCCCCTGGGAAAGCCAGCCTCATGGGTCTCTTCTACCTGAGGCCCTCGGCAGTGGCGCTAAGCTGGGCTTTCGGAAACTGTGAGCATCCACGCAGCAGAATTCCTACCATCAATGTAGCAGCTAAATATTGTAAGACTCCTAACTCCCCCATCTGTGTTTTGCCTCCCAAGAGGGAAAATAGTCTTCACAGACATTCCCTTATCTGGCAGGCAAATTCTAAACCTTACTGGCAATCACAGTCTTGTTTTCCCAACCAAACAGCTATGGAACCAAAAATTGCTCTGCCTGTGATATGCTGAGGAGGGAAGTAGCCAAACAGCTCGGTCTGGAAGCCCGGGGCTGGGAGGCCCTTGGTTTCTCCACCGCCAGAGAAGAGCTGGGGCCCTGCAGAAGTCCCCGCTGCCGGGGGAGGCCCGCCGGGCCGCTGGCGTTCACTGCTCCTTGTTCTTAACACGGAATACACCCACCAAGAAGCTGACGGAAAACACTCACCACGGTGTGAAATCAACACTTTCTAACTCAAATAAAGGGGGTAAAAAAAGGGAAAACTTCCAACCCTTTTGCAGCAAATATTTTCTCCCACGAGACGATGTGAGGCAGCCGCCCCCCCCCCCCCCCCCCCCCCCCCCCCCGCCCTGTGGCCCTGTGCCCTGCCACCACGCCTACCTTGGCACGCCACACCCTCACTTTCCAGCTTAGGGTCTCTCCCTGCGTTTCACCTGGCCCTGCCCATTCTTCACGCTGGAACCCCGTACCTGGGCAACTGCTAATAAACCGAATCTAAGGATAACTATAGAAGCCTAATTGATAGGGGCCTTTATCGACTGGCCTTGATGTCTATCTGAGGTTCTCAACAGCCAAGATTTAAATGTTTCATTTTATTTCTAACTTTCACTTTTGCACATTTCAGCAATGTCAGGCTGAGAGGTATGGTTTTACTATCAGAAAGAATCATGGTGCAGAATAATTTATGACTTCAGCTTGGGCTTTCAGAAAAGCTATTTCAAATCTTCACTTTGATTTGCTTGTATCAAAACTACTCAAAATAACAGCGGCCCTTTCTCGGAACCGGAATATGTTAGCGGCACCTCAGGATTGCGAACTGAAGCCTCAGATTTATCCCAGAAGAAAACTTGAGAAGGGAATTAAGTCACAGAGGGGAAAATAACCCTTTTTTTGTGAGTCCTTTGTTCCCCCCCTCCCCACCCATTCCCCAGACACACCCCCAAACCACAAAGGAAAACCTCCCGGCCCTGGGGAAAGGTCCTGTGGGCCACCACTCAGCCAGAGCTCTTGGGCAGGCAGGGGAGTCCTACCGGGGTGATGGGGGGGGGGGGAAGGCCAGGAGGAAGCCCCTGGGGCCAGGAGGAGAGAGAGAAGGGCTGTTTGGTCGGGATCTGTGTTAGGTCAACTCCACAAAGCAGGAGGAAACGATGTGTGTCCAGGGCAGAGAGTTCTAATATCGTTAAGACTCACCTTAGCAGCTTAACGGCATACTTGTCTTAAGGACTGTCAGTCTCGTGAGAAAACACCCCAGAAAGGATGTGGCTGATCCGGGCACTGACAGATCGCCAGAGGGGCGTCCCAGTTCCCTATCACAAAAGGAAATATAGAAAGAAATGATGTAAAGTGAAATGTAACAAATTCACCAAATCACAGCAATACGCAGAGGTCAAGGAAATTCAACTGAAAAGGTTAAAGATGAAATCAAATCCCGTGTAGGAGAATGAAAATCTATCCCAATGCAAGGCCACCGGTGACGTGCTGTAGACAAGAAGCTAAATACTGCCTAGCACTGGGATCCTTCATTTTCATCAGATCAATAAAAGCTTATATTTATCAGGATTCCAAGCAGCTGCCACTTCTGACAACCTCCACTTTATTTTCTCACTCCTTGTGCTGTATCAGGGCAAAGAGGAGAGGAGAAGCAGCTTTTAATGCTATTTACACCTGAAGACACAATTCCATTAAGAGGTCCTGTTTTGTTAAAGAAACAGGGATTGATATGATTATATTGGCAGGAGCGCGGGAAGTCCCTTTGTTCCTCCCCCCATGTTTTCCCCTTTGCAATCCAGACCCCAGCTCGGAGATTTCCTGACACCAAGTCTGTGTGCGAGCACTTTTTTGTTCAAACTTACCATTTACAAAGAGAGGCAAGGCTTTCTGCTAAAACAGTTACCACTCTAATCATCTGTACAACAATATTTGCTATCAGGCATTCTAAATAGATTATCACCAGTCCATCTGTGTCATTATTGATTTATAAGGCTTTAAGCAGCTTTAGAATAGAAGCTTTCCCACTGAAGGGTTTCTTGTATAAATCAGAGCCGTGCTCAAATATAGCAGCCATCACTCAAGATATTGTTCTTAAAATCATAACAAGAAGGAGAAAATGATAAATTGCTTGTAATATACTGATCCAAACTGATATGCAAATCTTGTTTTTTAAATATATTACTTGAGTAAAAAGAGGCATCATTAACATATGAATGCTATATGCAAATGATAGTGACAGAGCAGATGTTGGTGCATGTAATTGACCTATATGTGAATTGCATCAGAACCCTTAACTCTATTAATTCACTACCCAGTAACTAGATATTGTCCAAAAAGTACATTCTTTGAAACCATATACTGGAAGCAGAGCTGACAGGGTTCCAAGGATTCTGGAACAAGGTCACTGTCACTAGTATTTTGCTGTCATCTGCATTCCCCTTCTTATGGATGACATCATCATGGGGCCGTGTAAATCGATCACTTAATAGCATTTAGAAAATACTGCAGTGGGGAACAGGTTATAAAAAAAAATGCCCCAGTTTTATTCTTTTTCTTGGCAGAAATGTCATACCTCTTAAACTGAGGGTTTGTGCATGAGTGCACTGTGAAACACACAGATGCCATTTTATTCCCCGTCTTTATTTTTCCACTTCTTCTCAGAATGACATTAAATTGTATTAAATAGCCTTTTGTCCACAGGGCACAGACCACCCCGCATATGATAATGTATTAATGCCCCACGTTCCAGCCACTGAGCTGAAACATTCTGAGACTTGGAGGATAAGTATGAAGCACCATTGTGTGTATAGCCTGCTAACAACTGTGACACATACTAATAGAAACATACCTAATAAATTACTGCTTTCAGGTCTAGCAAGCTGACATTTCTCTGCAAGGGACAATTTTATATTTGTGGCGCAGAACAAAATTGCTTCATATGAAGCCACTGTGGATTAGCATAAAAATTAACACTTAAATTTCGGCTTATTTTCCACCCTCTCCTCCTGCCACAACAATCAATTCCTCTTATAAATCTGATTAGATTTTATGATGCTTATTATTCAGAGCATGTCTCAACACAGCATTCACAGGCTTGAAGACTATTTGTTTAAATAGAAAAAAGAAGCAGATAAATCTATAGGTATTTTTTATTACCCCATTCCCCACCAGTTTCTTTCTCATATTGTAACATCAGTAATTGATTGCACACATTAATTAACATGTAAGGTAGAAATTCTGCATTATGCATGATTTATTTTCCTATCTGGTGAGTAGGTTTGTCTGCTGCCCTTGTGTTTCTAGGACATTGGGCTCGATTCTGGTCCAGACATAAATGCCAATGCTCATTCCCCCTGAAAGTTATTAATGTCAGATATGAAATGAGATTTTTTATTTCACCTGCTTACTAATCCACAAAAGCTGTTTTGAGTGATGCAGGCTTAAACGCCAAAATTTGAAATGATATATTGCTATATCTGATAACATGCAAATATGTTCATTAGACATAATTTAGCAGGAGAGAATGGCAATACTTTTATAACAAGTCTAGGTCAAAAATGGTTGTTAATTAAACAAGTCATGAAAAATGGCATTACAAGGAGACTGTCCAGCAGACAGCAGACTTTCTAATGATACGCCGCTGATAGGTACCCAACGCTTCCCGCTAAAACAGAGAGGGGGGAGAAAACTTTCTGAGCATTTCGCATAATCTAAAGCAAGATTAGCAAAACTATATCTACATTAGGAGCCTCAAATTGATCGCATATTCTTCTTAGATTTTAATGGTAACATACTATACTTTTCCATTTCAAGACGTGATTTCACTTTCTGTCTTAGGGGCTTAAAGTGATTTATATGGTTGACTCCTTCACAAATAAACCAGAAAAGAAATTAATATTATATCCGGCCATGCTGCCGGCTGCCCTGAGTGTTTATGGCTGTGTATTTTAAATCAAGTAGAGCAATAACCAAAGGGATGGTTGGACGGTGAGGGCAGGGTTGGGCCCGAGGTGGATGAAGGATGAACACAGAGGGGGAGCCACATGCCTGTGTGTCTTCCTTTTCCTGTTGCCCTTCCCAACTGGCTGCTTCAGTTACCTAGGAAACCAGCGGTAGTAAGAACTCTTTTGATTGGCCATGAGTTGAGATTCAAGTGGGTGGGGTTCTGACACATAGGTACTGTAAGCTACCTGAGCTTGGCTTCTTGGGGTGAGACTTCAGGAGTACCTGGGGGAAGAAGGGCACCTTGGGAGTTAAGTACAATCTAAAGGAAGGCAGGGTGAGCTTCCAACTGGCCACCCACGCCACCTTCCGTGCAGTGAGGAAAGTATTCATGGAGTGGGGAAGGCCGAAAACATCTTCTGGGACCAACAGATGCCCCATACAGCCAGCGTGTATGGAAGCCATTGGTTGATGATCTACTTATCAAAGGATACTGGTAGCCAGGGTAGCCAGATACTTGAAATACAATCTGTGAAGCAGAAAAAAAACACCTCTATGTATTTGGAGCCATGCACAGTAAGGCAAGTTGAGTGGGGAAGCAAATAACCATCTCAGCAAACCAAAAGAAGTCCACATCTGAGCCCTCTGAACAATCAACCTATATTCATGACACCAACTCAGACACAAAAGTTATGTCTAATCCTCCCGTATGTGGGGGAGGCAGGTCCGTCCCCAAATACTTCGTGTCCAAGTGTAAAATACTCTCGCTCTTAGCCTGGCTTGCAGTCAACATTACTACTATTGCTAGAAATCTCACCTCATCTTTGCATTGCATTTTATGGTTTCTGTGCTTCCAAATATAGAATCTTAGCTAGAGAAACAGGCACCTTAGCATTCATCCCACCTGTCTTTCATTGATAATGTGAATTTCGAAAAAAAAAAAAAAAGACAATGGATGGAAACTCTTTGCTGGAGGAAGAAAAGGAAATGTTAGTTCTGCAGGACCTTTGGTATTTTTTTATTCCCACGATTCCCTTCCCTGCACCTCCTGCCCACTCATGCTCCTCACGAGTTTGTCTGGACAGACAGCCCCTCCTGTCCATCCCGTCACAGCACTGTCCTGGTTCCTGGACTCAACTGTCTATTGCTTCCTCGTTGGGGATTCTTCCAGGTCTCACGTTCCAGGAGGAGCCCAAGGATGGCTCAGGGTCACAAGACTTATGGAGGCGGTCCTGGGGGACCCTATGAATTCTCAGGCAATGGAGAAGCCCTGGAGAGGACAGCCTCAAAGACCCCAGCACACAAGTGGCATCTGGATTTCACAGTAACAGTGGATACGTTCTGCTGTGCCTTTTACAGGGCAATAATTTCTTCTTGGGGCCCCTGGCACTATTTATCCAGCTTCATGTGACTCTATTCCCAGTGATGAGAAAGATGCCCACGGTCTACCCAGGGTCATGGTTAAACTATTCCATGTTTCTTCAAGGGCTTCAATTCATTTCAAAGTGTTTCATTTGTTGAATGAATGAACTAACAAATGCATACATGAGCAAATAGGTGAATGAGTGAATGAAAGCACAAAGGCACGCGTGCCTGGATGGATGGAGAGGTAAGTGAAGATGAAAAGAGTTTTTAAAAAGTAATAAATGCATGAATTAATGTGTAAATGCAAAAATACATATGGAAATGCAAAGTGCCTCACAAATGGATGAAAGAATAGTGCTGGTATCTCTTTAATGAACAAGTGTGTACATAAGCCCCTGTATGCCCATCTAGTGGGCTGAGGTACAGTGTAAGAGAAGAAATAGTAAGTAAGGTCTTGTTCATTGTCACAGGATTTGGTCATCCATCCTTGACTTCCTTCCCATAACTCAAAGAACACAGACCCCTAGAGAACTGTGTGGGGCAGCCTGTAGGATTCTGGCAGACTTATGAGGGAGACAAATATTCCCGCCTCTGGGCTGAATCTTCAGGATAAAAGAAGTCGGTCAGGTGTTTCTGACCAGAAGACACCTGGCTTCAGTGCAATCCTACACTGGCTGAACACTGACAGAATCTTTCCTGGGAGGCAGGAGTCACAGCCATGAGGAGCAGAGATCCTAGACCAGGTCCCAGTAAATACCAGCACTGATATTGAGAAGTCACATCATCACCCAAGCCTCCCTTTCTTCATCCATTGAGTGGAGATAATGTATCCAAAAGTGCTTAGCTCAGGGTCTGGCACCTGTTACCACTCAACTACCAGCCATTATTCTCTGAGATTGCTAAGCGGTTCTGCCCTGGGGGTCCTGGGTCCCCTGCCCATGGAAAGCTTGCTCCCAAGTGGACATCTATCTCTACCAAATGTGCTGGTGGCCAGGCTGTCCAAAGCAAGGGACTAGACCATAGGAACCTTCATGGCTGCCTTCAAGTGTATGTGTTATGTCTTCTGCCAAGTTCCACTGATCTGCCTCAATATAGACATTGGCAGATCAGTGGAACTTGGCAGAAGACATAACACACACACTTGAAGGCAGCCATGAAGGTTCCTATGGTCTTCCCACATATGAGCTGATGAAAGAACGTAGTCAAAGCTGCAGGGAGGAGCCCCGAGTCCCCTTCTTCCCTTGGCTGTCACAACCTCTCCTTGGAACCTGTGGGGTGCCATGGAAGCCAGTTAGAGAACTACTGGACTGGCAACCTCTTGGTGGCCAGGTAAACTGTTTCTTTGTGACAGCAGTCACAGTTGCATGGGGAGGCATGTCCTGGATGGCTGGTAGTCAGCAGGACCATATGCCAACCCCAGTACAGTCATCAACACCTTGCCAACCTGGTGTGGCACAGATGCACAAGAGCTAGAGAGATGTCTTCTGACACTGACAGTCCTCCAGCCTTGATTAGCCACCAACTCCTTCCTTCTGCTTCCAGCCCTGCCATTAACTCAAACCTAGAGGCCAGTTCCCTTTGAGGCAGGCAGGCTCAGACCCAGGCATGAGCCTCGAGGAAGACTCCAGTCTTCTTGGATCTCTGGCTCCTGCTAGTAGGTAAAGAGCTCCTGCCTCAGACACATGTTAGGAAAAATAAACACCGAAGACTCACTCTTAAGCAAACTGGTCATAAGACACTGCCAGAGATCACCTCCCAGAATGAAGTCAGCAACTCACCTGAAATTTCTACATGTGGCATGACTGTATTTCCTCTTTCCTCCCACCTTGACTAGATTAGGGACAATGTGACCCAAATTTCAGTCATTTGCATAGCACCTTCACCTTCTCACCACATCTGCTTCCACCTGTACCATTAACTGTTACGACTTTTCTTGAAATGGACTCACAGGTTTCCTGAAATCAATTTGTTTCAAATGGAAATTTCACATAATACTGCCCTAAATAAAAAACAATATTTATGCCTCATTTAATATGTAAAATAGATGCCTCGCTATATCAAAGAGGAAAACACTCAGCCACAATGAATCTGAAGTTCATCTCCTAGCGTCGGGGAAACAGTGCGGGGCGGGGAGTAGAGCATGCCAACTTTGGGGGTAGGGGCCTCCACCACATTTCTGACTTGAGCACCTGAAATCTTGACTGAGTCCCAGTTTCCTGATCTGCAAAATGGGGATGACAGTAGCACCTATCTTACAAGGTTGTTGCGAGAGTTAAATTAAGTGAGATAATTAATGATTCATTAATTGAGATGGTGTATCTGGCACATAGTTAGCTATGGCCTGTTCCCATCGTCGTTATACTAAAAGCTAAGCCAGAGGGAGGGGAAATTCTTACACTCCTGGCCTCCTATCACGTGTCTCCCACAGAACGTGGGCTCACATACATCGAACTAGACAAGCAGAGCGACACAGAGACAAGGCCACAGGGCTAGGCATCGGCAACCTGCCACTAGCCCAGCCAACCTCCGGAGTCCCTTTCCTTCAAGCGTACAAGTTAGGGATTGAACCCCGAGGTCTCCAAAGGACCTCTGGCCATGGGGAAATTGAATCCCCGAGGCCAACACAAGCCCAGCCTCGGCAAATGACCACTCTTCTCCAGCTCTCAGGCCACGGCAGGTGCTGGTGAGGGCAAAGAGATTCAAGAACTAATCGAGACATAAGGCCCAGTGTTGGCACAAAGGAGGAAGCAAAGGAGGCACACATCGGGGTCCCTAGTCCGAGTCCCATAACTGGAGGAAGGCCTGGAAGGTGGGGGACCAGTGAGCTGGCACAGGGGTACACATCAGCACTGACCCCCAGCTCCCAAAGCTCAGCACCAGGGCTGGGCCTCCCCCGTGGACTGCTTTCCCTGACTCCCACCCAAGGCCTTGGCTCACTTCCTTAACATTGTTGTTCATGGTCGTCACAACCATCACCTCAACACATTGCCTTAAGAAGTCCTGCAACGGTGGGCTTTGTAGGGTGCACTTGGGGGTGACCAGCCTTCTGCCTCCTCCCAACGCACCCCCCCCCAGCATCCATGGGTGAGACTTTCTCAGGAGCAAAAGTCTGTGTCTGCATCTGATTTCTGCAAAAGGAGATCATCATCTCCCAGTTTTTACATCAAAGGGTCCATCCAGCAAAGTTTATGTTTCGCAGACACACACAAGAAAGGCACTCCCTCAAAAGTCTGGTAGAAACCGTGGGCCTCTGCCATGGTGAATTCACACATGCATGTTGGATTCTTAATCCCATTGCCCGGAGGATCTGGGCCTCCTCTGGGACCGCCAGTCGGCAGCCCTTATGCATATCACTCCCTCCCTCCTCGTCTCTAGATGGGTGCCAGCCCACCCAGGGTAGAGCCGTCCTGCAGGCATCCCCCAAGTGAGAGCCTCCCCCAGGGCCAGGCCCCTGCACTGGGAGAGGGAGGTGTTGAGAAGCTTGTCCACATCAGTAAATGGAGCTTGTGATTGACTATTACAGAGAGGTGCTCACCCGCCCCGGGAATCACTAGGTGTGGCTTCTGGACAGACATCCACAAATGCAGAGGTCCATTTTGAAGGCATAAACACATGCTCTCTAAAATAGGCAATGTTGAGTCTCTGGTTTAAAACGAGGGGATAAAGCCGACACTGTTTATAATCTGCTGGATCCCTCGGACTTGTAAGCCCTTTTCCAGAAACATTCATGTGAAAGGCACTTTCTTCGGAGTGGGCACTTGTCTTGTTCCCAGTCAAGCCAGAATGATGGTACCATAGAAGGGCTTACCCAGGGGCCACATGTGTCCCCATGGGGGTGGGGGAGAGGGCAGACCCAGACTGGGACACGCTGAAGCTGACGGCCCAGCCCCCGCCCTTTCTTCAACTGGCTCATCACAAGAGGACTGTTCCCTGCAGCTCTCTGGCCGAGCATGATGGTGACAAAACCCGAATCATTTCTTCAGGTGTTTACTGCTCTACAGTCTTTATGAAAACAAACAGTGTAAGAAACCAACAACAACAAAAGAATGTATTTTCTCATTTCTTTGAATTGTTCTGCTTGGCAATTTTATTGCACATTAGTTCAAAATAAGCTGCCAATAAAGTTGGATAAAATTAAACTCACACTGGAGTTTTCCCTTCAATAATTTGTGTCGGGTTGTTTTTATTTTCATAAGGATTTGAAGTGCAACGTTATCTCAGGTTCAGAATTTCACTGTCTGGATGGTCACAACTTAACTCCTACTGGGCTTATGAATTCCAATTCTAGTTCTTTTAAAACGAGCTTGGTTTTACTGTTGTGGTAGTTCGTCTTCTCCTGTACAAAAAGCACAACATTACACCAGAATCATCCACACCATGACTAGCCCTAGAAAATTACGTGATTTCTGGGCGCCTGGGTGGCTCAGTTGGTTGAGTGTCCAACATCAGCTCAGGTCATGATCTTGTAGTTCATGAGTTCAAGCCCCACGTCAGGCTCTGTGCTGACAGCTCAGAGCCTGGAACCTGCTTCAGATTCTGTGTCTCCCTCTTTCTCTGCCCCTCCCCTGCTCATGCTCTGTCTCTGTCTCTCAAAAATGAACAAACATTAAAAAAATTTTTTTTAAAGAAAAAGAAAATTACGTGATTTCTAATTTAGCAGAACCTCAGAACACGGAAGGATCCACAGCCCAAAGTCAACACTTTGTTTCGATGTATGATTTCAGGAAAATACTTTTTTTTCTTTTTTTAAAGGTAGCATTTGCGGATAGACCAAAATGATTCAATTTAAGATAGCAAAAAAGAAACATCTTGGGAGTAAAAATAATGTGCTATCGTAATTTGATTACAGCAAAAATCAAACGTTGTGTGTTGTAAGCAAACAATAGGAATTTTTATGCAACTAAACATTTTTCTGGCTATCTAACCATGATTTATACAACGAAAATGATAAATTTAATCCCATCACCAGTAGATCAATTGCAGGTATAACAGATAAAACCAGAATAAATCATCGTATCACTGTATTGGAAACACAAGCAGCAGATAGAAGGGGAGTTTAGACTTTAAACTGAAAGCTGTTTCCAGGCATTCCAAGGACAATTTGCAGCGGAGAAGTTCAATGTATACATAAAGTCATCTGATCCAAATATGCTAATGATTTTTACTGGTCAAATCTTAAAAGTGAGGTTTATTTTTATGAGGATGCATTAATTAACCCAGTATGTACTATCTTTGAGACTATCTTGCCAGGGACTTTCATTTAAACATGTTTATTATGAAATGTTTGCATTCTCCACATTTGTGGCCCACACACGGATTATTTCATACTTTCCTTTAGAGCACTTAGAAAAGTTAAAAGGAGTTATTGTTTTTGATTAATGCCATTTTGGGCAGTTAAAAAAAAAAAGGGAGTTCTAAATCCTAGCTCTGCATAAATTCTTTGACATTACAAACAATCTCTGTGAGTTCCACTGCACGGAGATATGGGGGGGCGCGGGGCCGTCCCGGGTTTGCTTTAAGGTGGCCTGCTGAAACCGAACCTTGTTAACTTCGGTGTTTGCATGAACTCGTGCGGAATAGCAATGCGGCCCGACGTGATGCAGCTCTCAGTCTCGAGGGGAGAGGCAGTGTGTGCAGGGCCGTGGCGTGGTACCACACAGATGGGAGTTCTAAAGCCCTGCCTGTCATCTTTTGATTAAGAAAAGGAAATGATTTCACTAAAAAGATATTCCCTCTTGTGTTGTTTTGTTTTAACTGAGTTTGTACTTTCCACCAAACTGGACATATTTATTGAGACTCATAAGTTACTTCACGATTACCAACATCACTGCAATCTCAACAAACTATTTTTTTCCTTGCCAATTATCCAAATATCATAACTATAAAATATCTTAAAACATTCTCCATACTGTAAACATCTTAGCTACAAAGCTTTGAGTGTAAACAGTATGATGCATCAGAATGGTTTTAAGCGATGTTATAAAAACTGCTCTTAAAAACTAAACAAAAATGTAAAGCTCCCATCTGTTTTATGAGTTCTCCACTGCTGAACGGCTGCTGTGTGCCAGTTCACTGAACCATGGCTTGCTAAAGAGATTTCTGGGGTCACAGATTGAAAACACAAAGAGCACGTCTTTAATGGTGGGATTTTTTTCCCCCCAAGTCTTCCTGCCATGGCTGGAACCGCATTAAGTGCACAGCAGCAGAAGATGGGCAGCGGACGCTCGCGATGCCTGTCGCAGAAGAGAGAGCCCTCTCTCTGAGAGACTCGTGTTTTATAAAGGAAGTCATCGCCGCAGCTACCTTACGTTCTTCGGTGGTTGTATCTCTGTGACCTCAATACGCTCTTACTTCCTCACGGAATTTTCTTTGGGGCCCCGCATGTACAAGTTAAAAATAGACAGCAAACTGCATACTAGGAAAAAGCATTCAGGCTTATTTTTGTGTATATATGCAGGTATGAGACAATGATAATTGAGAGAGTGCCATCTTCCCTCTGCTCCAAGCCCTGGCCCAAGGGGATGTGAGAGAGCCCGGGCAGGTGAGAGGCTTGTCAAAGATGCAAGAGGAAAACTATCCTTCACTTGGGACGTTTGTCTCCGATGTGCTGGGAAGGCGAGAAGGGGAAGTAACTAAAAGAGAATGTGCATGGAATCCAGTCCCTTTGCTCAGATGACATTGTTGTGCAGCGGGGCGGGGTGGGGGGGGTTGGGAGGGGGAAGCTGAGTCTAGTGCAGTCTCCCATCAGGGACGGCACTGTTGCCCCAGATGTATTCCGGGCGCCCTCTTAACACCTACCACGTTGTCCCCTGAGGCCACATCTGAGGAATAACAGCCAGTGTGGCCACGGGGTTTGGGCTTCCTAGGCAAGCTACCTGGCCCCTCCTGTTCCTCCAGATATGGAGCCAATGGGGCCTTGGGGGTGTCTCTGACCCCCCACCCCAGGAGAGGCTCAGACCTCCTGAGTGTCTGGGGGTGTCTCTCCAACCCCCGTCAGCCCCCAGGCCAAGTCTGACCAGCTGTCCGTATTCTCACTGCTGCCCTCTAGGACAGCAGACACTCCCAGAGCTGGGACAGGCTGGGTAGCAGTCTGCCAGGGACTGGGGCCGGTTTAGCTGGGAGTTGGCCTGCCCTTCCTGGGGTGACAAGTGCACGTGAGACCTCCTGCAACAGTCATCCAGCTGACAACTGTGAGACACCCCTAGATGGTAGTCCTAAACAGACATCCAGGGAAAAGGAACGTCTCCCGGTCCACAGAGGCCACCCACCCACAGCTCCCGGCGCCTGTCTGGAGCATGCCTGCCACCGTCTCCCTCCTCAACCTCTCTTCCACACCCCAGGGCTATGGTTGTCCCGCCTTTCACCCTACAGTGCAGAGGCCCTATAACCCTCACCCCCACGTGGGGTTGTCCCAGCTCTACGAGCGGCTTTGTGGGTCAGAGCAAGAGGCCTGTCGAGGGCAAGGAACCCTCACCCAGGGACCTGGGAAGGCCAGCATATCAGTGAGCAGCTCTCTGCCCAGGGGCGGGCCAGGCCCTGAGGGGGCCACACCCTGAGGCCAGGGGGCACTGCTCAGGGGACCCTTGGGAAGCAGACCCGAGTCCCCACACTTGCTCACTCCTCTTGATAAGTGCACACCTCCCACCAGCGTGTCACGCCTGCGCTGCACGCAGCAGACCAGCAAGCAAGAGAGACGCTCCTCCGGTGGGCGGTCAGGGGCCGCTCGCTGGCCCCACGAGCCGTTCTGGGCCTTCTGCTGCACTCGGGGCTTCAAGAGCCCCACCAGGGCCCCAGACCCCACCACGCGCCCACCGTCTCTGTCCGGAGCAGCAGGGGGCCCGAGGATCGCCCAGCCTGTGGGTCCTGTGGGCTGGCGTGATTCTGCGCACATTCCAAATTTAAATCTGGGACGCTCTCCCCTTTCTTCACCGCTCCAGAACATGGGGGAGGCATCTGCCTGGAAACAGCTGTCACCCAAAGAAGGAGGCGGCACATGCGGATCTCCTGCGAGCACCACCATCCAAAGTCACACATCAGCCAGGGTTACTTAGCTACGGAGCTTCAGAGCCCGGGGGCGGGGGGGAGGGCCAGGCAGAGAGAGGTGCGGAGCGGCACCCCCCGGATCCCGGGGCCCCGCGCTCCTACAGAACTCAGCACTGGGCACTGCATCCCTGCCTCGTCATAGGGAAACTGAGGCTCAAAGAGGTCACACAGCAACTAAAATAATACAGCAGCCACAGTAAGAAACAATGAGAACTGACACGCAACTAGCACATGCTGATCCTCAGCACCGGCGGGCTCCCCTTGGTGAGGCCCGCGTTCAAACCCTGACAACCACCCTGTGAAATGCTATCAGCCCTGCCCTCGCGCAGGAGGAGGAAACACAGGCAAAGGAAGGTCAAGCAATTTGCCCGAGGCTAAGTTACCAACGAGGGATAGGACTAGGAGTCCAAGCCAGGCTGTCTGGCTCCCTTCCCCTGCCACCACGCCACACGGTCTGTCATCATCGTCACTGTCATCACAGCAAACATGCAGCTCGTGCTGGGAGCCCGGACGGTGCTAAGCTCCTTCAACTTGATGCAATCTCTATCTCATCTCCATTATTCACTTGATCCCCAAGACACAGATACCAGGAACATGGGGCTCAGAGATGGGGTGCAATTGTCTAAAGATCAACCAGCGAATGAGGCGCGAGCAGGCACAAGCTCCCGAGAGGGGGCGGCGAGCTAGGCGTGGGACCTGCACGCTCCCGGAGAGGACTCGCCCTGGGCCGCAGCAGGGCCTCTGGCCAGGATCCGGAACGGGTTTCAGAAGAAGAAACAGGACAAGCACCGGTGTGATGTGCTCGTCAAAGCGCCTGAGATGCTGTTTGGGATTTGCTGTTGTTGCCAACCCATGTGTACTTCCCACGAAGGCTAATCTCAACTATAATGAGGGTTTACACTAAGTCTAGAGAAAGGAGGGAGGCCAAGCCTAAATCTACAGTTTGTGCAGACAGTGGTGGGAGTTACGACAAACACTGACCATATTTAGGAGAAGTTGGGAGACTGGGGGCGCCAGCCATTCGGCTCAACGGCCCAGCTCAGTGGGCCAAGCAGCCTGGGGGGCAGTGTCCAGCGCCAGCCCTGGCTTCCCTGGCTGTGCAGAGCTGCAGGCAGGGGTTTCCATCAGTCTCTCTTCAGGGCGGTCCAAGTTCCACTAGCAGCAATGGGGACTGACTGGAGGGACAAAGCAGCAGAATTACAAAGGGGTCACACGCTGGCTGCCTCAGGAAATGCTGAGGTGCCCGGGGATGAGCCTCCATGCACAAGACCTAGAAGAGAGGGTCCTCGAAGCCAGAGACCTGAAAAGCCACTAGCTACCCTTCCCTGAGTTCCCATAGCCTAGATACAGACGACATGAAAAATGCTGGCGGGTCAGGCTGCACTTTCCTCGAACTAATCACTAATGAAGTTTGGGGTGAGCTATTTTGAAAGCAGCCCACACAGCATAACCACACGCCGTCATCAGCTGCGATCCTCAAATGCAATTTCATTCATAATTAAATATGAAAAAGCCACCACCTTAAAATAACATCAGGGGTCACAGCTGAACTCCTCGGCCTGGGTCTGTGAATCCTGGCCTCTGCTGACCTCTCCGAGTTGGTCCCCAACACCTCCCAGGCACACACTCCGGCCCCACACAGCTGCGAGCCTACCTCCACACCTCTGCCCATCCCACCCTGCCTTCTATGCACACTCTTCTCCCTCCTCTGCCTCCGGGGACCAGCTGGGACTCAAAATTCAGCTTGAGCACCGTCTCTCCGGAGGAACCTTGGACAGGCCAACACTGAAGCGCCCTTCACCAGCTTGTGAACTCTACAGCCATTGCTTCTACAACCCATCTGGCAAGGCTGCTTGTGTCCTGCCTTGTGCTCTCTTCTTCTAGCCCTTTCAAGCACCATTAGCGTTCCACACATGGGTGTCCCATTCATTCATTCATTCACTCACTCATTCATTCATTTATTCATAATGCTTACTGAGCACCTGCCATGTGTCAGACACCAGAGAAGCAACAGTGAATGGTCAGCCAGGGTCCCTGCCCTCCTGGAGGGCACCTTCTAGAGACAACAGATGAGAAATATAGCAATAAACATGCAACAGACTTTTCTAGCTGGAGTCTCAGTCTGCCATGGTCAGGCCCTGCCCTACACTCATGTTGGAGTCTAAACTAGTGTAGGACACAGTCTACACTGGCCAGCCCAGAGTTCTGGGCAGGATCACCTCCTCCCTTGTCCATCCACGGCTCTGCCTCCAGAACTCCTCCTGGATCTGCATTTAAGAGAGATTCATTTGGTAGGGACAGTTGGAGCTGGGCCAGTGTCAGCCCTTGAGCCCTGTGGTTTTATTGGTCACTGGATGGCCCAATGTTGAGCTTTGGTAGCAACAGCTGGAGGGGACCTGTTCAGCACCAAGACAGAAGATAAGCCCATACCCTAAGCTCAGGTGGTTAGTGAACAAGCAGAAATGTTTCTAAGACCACCATCTGGGACAGCTCCAATGAGGAAGATTCTGTCCACACGCTGAGGTAGAACAGGGAGCTGTGGAGACAGTGGTCCTCGCAGCCTCGGGGAACATGTTGACTGAGGGAAGAAAGGATGCCCTCAAGAGCCAGGGCCCAGAGGCCAGGGAGGAGGTACACCAGGCACCAGGAAGGGGACCGGGTGACCAGACACTCGCCGCACTGACCCAGCACCTGTTGGTGCCAGGCAGGGACATCCTATAAAGAGAGGCTGGTGGGGCCAGGCTTCCAGAAGCTCACGGCCTCAAGGGAGAGGTGCTGCACTTGTGAGGCCAGTCAGTCAAGACATGTATGCAGCAGGAGGCATTATAGCACCTCACTCTTGAGATTGACCGTCTAACTGAACTCAGTACATGCATCGTTTTCTTTGATCCACAAAAGCCCTATCACAGAGGTAAGGAAACCAAGGCTCCAAGAGGTCAAGTGACATATCCAAGGTCACGCAGCAAACACTGGAACCAATGACCTGATCCTGAGGCTGCTTCCTTCCCACCCCTGCTAAACTGTCCACCCTCTGGCCTCAGCTGCTCCTCGGTGGCTTCCTGTGTCACTCCCCCAGTCTTACACGCCTTACAGAGACCCCGGGGTCCTCATCATGAATAACAGTGGTCACCGTGGTCAAGTTGCTGTGTGATATTCCCACAATGCTGCCATCATCCCAATAAACCCAGTAAACAGACGAGAAGACAAAAAGTGTGGTCTCCCCACGGTGACTGGGGAAATACACCCCAACCTGCTGTCACACCGACACACCCCAACCCAACTCCTATTCTCAGGGTCCCACTCTCCTCATCTGAGAGGAGAAGGAACACTCACCCTGCCACATGGGAATTTGGTTGGAATCCCAAAAGAGAAAGATAGGTTTCAGGGGCTGAGAAGTTCATTTCTGGACTTTCTGAGTACTCAGCAAATAAGCTTTTATGAACATCTTTCTCCACCCCTCCCGGAGAATTGCACAGCTCCGGGTCCAATTTGGATACCACTCTCAATACCCCAACCATCATCAGAACCATGACTCTTTCTACATAAAGGGAAGAGAATGTTCTGGAACCCCAAGCACTCGCTTCCCATTGGCTAAGCTGCTTCTTTTTCTGGTTGCTACCACGCTCAGATGCATGAGCGGCGCTCTCGTCTTATTGCAAGTTGCGGGTCTGTCACCAATCATGTCCATCAATAATCAGCAGATTATCAGCCTGCTTGTGCAGACACTTCTATTTTCAACCTGAAGGGTGGTTTGGGGGTTTCTTTTAAATTTAACTCTCCTCATTAAGGATTCATAGCACACCAAAAGAGCGATGTTTTTTTAAAAAAAAAAATCATCTTTGCAGAGAAGGAATATCAGCAAAAATAATCACTATTCCAGGCTCAACAATGAGTCCCTAATGAGGACAGCAGTCATCAGTTAAATAAACATATCATTAGGGAGAGAATGGGTGTGTCAACACAGACACAGTCCACTAATTTGGGGGTGGGGGTCGTCTGTGGTTAGTCTCGATGGGGTCCTGGGCTGGGGAGGCGGGTGTGTCTGGGGCAGAGTCGTGGGTCACCTTTCAGAGGTAGGGCTCAGGGGGTGGGCGAGGTCAGGTGGGATCAGGTGGGAGCTACCAAGGAGGCAAACGTCAGAAGGCAGACAATGGGACACTGCCCTGGGGGTCGGGCGGGCCTGTGGCAGTGAGCTGGTTTTACCCTGAAAAGCTCCAGAAGGCTCCAGACAGAGATAGCACACGGACAAGGCAGATGAAGAAGAGGAGCTTCTAAACCAGAGGTCCCAGAGGCGGTGTTGTTCCCAGAGGCCAAGCCCTGCCTGGGCAGCCAGTGTGGACACAAGGTATGCACCCAGCTCTTCGTCTAGCAGACCCACAACCATGCTTCTTCCTTTGACAGCACAGAATCAAGTGGACCTCCATGAGGACCCCCAGCCTCTTTGTCTGGGGTCCACAGTCCTCTAGAGACGAAACCCGAGCTCTAGCCAGGGAGAGGAGGCTGGATCATGGCAGCGTGCTCTCTCTCCACAAATACTCTCTGAGTACTTCCTAGGTACCAAGCAGCATACTAGACGCTAGGCTGCAGCATGGAGCAAGATGCATTTGGCCCTTTCTCTCAGGGGACTCAAATGTGCAGGACAGGGAAGAACCAAATTAGGATAAGGAGAGGTGATAAGAAAGTGTCAGAGAGGGAAGAAACTGGGTAAGAGACAGCCAGCAGGTGGGAGGTGGGGCAAGGCCTTTGAGAGGAAGGGATCTTTGAGCCAAGGCCTAGGGGAAAGACAGTCCCAACAAAGGAGAAGAAGGCAAGAGTGAGAAGTGGGGGCAGCGGCGAAGGGCGCATGTGCAACGGAGGGTGTGCCCGTGCACGCCTCCCGGGGAACCGCTCCTCGGAGGACAGAAGGGCTGGGGTCACCGGCACCCCTGCAGGCAGAGAAGGCAAGACGAGGGCAAGCATTTGTAATGGGTACAGGCTGGGTGAGAAAGGCCCCGGAGAGCCCTGCTTTCTCAGGGGAGGCGAGGTCAGTAGCAACAGAGGACAGCAAAGAGGAGGAGGACAGTGTGGCCATTTTGGAGAGCAAGCCCTAGAGAAACGTGGCAAAACCACGGCGCACCGAGTGCCCGCTTCTTGTCTGTTGTCACGGATCCACGGAAAGACCCACCAGCCGGACTGTGCAATATTCTATGGGGAATTGAGGCACAGGGAAGTAGCAAAGACCAGGTGGCTATCTGAGCTCACCTGAGGCTGTGGTTTTTGTAAGGTGCACAGGATGGAAGAGAAGGAGGCCAGGGGGACTGAGGAGGGATGTAAGGAAGTAATTGAAATGACGGACATGACCTCTAATCTGGGCAAAGATGATCAAGAAGGCAGGGAAAAGGGGCGGTGAAGCAGCAGCATCGGTGGCTGAAGACATCTGTCATTTGACAGTGGAGGCATCACCAAACACGAGTTGGAAGAAAAGGCAGTGGTGGACAGAAGGAAGGATGGGTGAAGGCCAGATTTCAGAGGCAGTGCAGGTACTGGTCCTGGGCTGGATGGCCAAAGTCAAGTGGAAGAAAGCTTGCCAGAGATGAGAAGGGCAAGCGAACAGAGCCCAGCCTGTTGGATCCGTGACCTTGACGCTCTTGGGCAACGAAACCGGCCGAGAGACCTGCAGAAACTCAAAGTAAAAGCGTATTTTCTTGAAACA
Source organism: Lynx canadensis (assembly GCF_007474595.2). Lineage (NCBI taxonomy): Eukaryota > Metazoa > Chordata > Mammalia > Carnivora > Felidae > Lynx > Lynx canadensis. The sequence goes on along the minus strand of NC_044317.1, from coordinate 39,510,159 downwards.
CCGATACCAAAAGGCAGGGACATGAATAGCTCCCCTCACTCCCTCAACAAAGAAAGCCCACTGGAAATAAGCATTACTGTAACAGCGGCAGAAGAGATCTAAGATTGTGGTGTCCATGAACCATCTCATAGGAAATGATAAACTGTCCTAAAGGTAAACAATATTCTTATTTGCTGGTATCACCGACCTCTTGCCTGATTTCCCCAGTCCACTGCTGGAAATGCAGGAGACACCGAGGCCCGTAGCTCTCAACTCCAAAAATGCAAGTGTGGAGTCGAGCAGCACAGTTATCTTCTGGGAACCATGCCTCAAGCAAGGGCATCACTGGCCCTCAGGCCAACGTGTGCCCAGTAAGCAGGGAGCCCTCGGGGCTTTGAGATGGGCTCATCTGCGACACCTGTTACCCAGACACCTGTTTCTAACCCATGCTGCATCTTGAGGGCAGGTCAGGGCCGGTGAAGCCTGCCCACAGGCCGCTATTTCATAGGCATGGCCTCAGAGCACACAGATGTCAACGTGAGGGAGCCCTCCTCAAGTACGCCTCCCAGAAATGGGAATCTACGGCCCGGAGCGGGCCACGCCGCCTTTCTAAGTACCTTTGGTGGCAAAGCAAGGCCTTCAATCAGGCCTCATGACTCCCAGCTCCAAAGTCAAGGGTCTTCTGAGTCCCTCCGCTTCTCCCCGGCCCAGAATACTGCAAGGCTGTCACACAGTGAAGGCGGACACAAAGGTAAAATGCCCCAACCAGCCTATACCCACAAGACCCCGGGTGCAGGAAACTGACATCAAGAGTGAGTTTCGCCCCAGTTCTGCAGCTTCTGTCCAAGCTGCTTACGCTACCAAATTTATTTCAACATAATACCAATGGCCACAAACTTAAATACGATCAGACGTAGGACAATTAATATTTAACATGCGGGCACCCAGAGCCTCCTGACAGTATGATACACAAAGTATATTACTCAATATTTACCCAACTCAGGAAAATCAGTTGTGGTACTGGTGCTGGTGGTGAGAGTAGTCATAATAACAGAGCCAAAGTAGTATCTATTGATGCCTACTGTATACCAGGCAGATTATGAAGTACTTTCAAATACAGCATCTCATTTAAGTCGTGAGATTATAAAATCTCAGTGAAAACATACCATCTTTGCAATATTTTCATCTGTTCTACTCAATCAATACGTTTCAAAAAATCAAGTAGCACAGTTCAATAATACTCAGATCAATGCTGATTTTTCTCGAGAAATTTGGTGGAGAAAAGTCTCTCCCCCGCCTCAAGTGCAGACCCAGTAAGTTAAGTTATGCCCCAGAGCAAAATATCCTGCCACAGTCATAAATCTCCATTTAAAAAGTGTGTGTTTTAATGGAAATATTGACGACCTCAGACCGAACAGCAGGGACCAAACAGGGCAGCAAGCAGGCCTGATAAACCTGTATGTGTACTTTCCCCGGGGCCTTCCAGGGTCTGTCCAAAAGACAGCTCCAACAAGTACTTGCAAGGGTCACAAATCAGGTGCTTTCTTGAATGTGATTCAATCGCCACTTTTACAAATGTTTTATTGCATCCACTGGTCCCACTTTACAAAACAGAACTCCATTAATACCACTCCCTTCGCATTTCTCTCTACAAGCAGATATTCTGCTCAACAGGCTTGAAATAGATCCCTCCCCATCTCTTATTCCCCGGCCCCCCACCTCCAGAATTCCGACCGAGCGTATTTTTACTCAAAGGGCAAAGTTGGACCAGGATTATGTGTGTTTTCCGTGCAAAGGATATGTTTTCAAGTAGCAGGACCACATTCCTGCGAAGCCAAAATATTCCCTGTAAGCTGATTGCTCCGGTCCTTTCGGACTTTTCTCAATAAGGCTCTGTTCTGCTGGCTTGTGGTTGTGTGACCCGTGCTCTCAGGTGGGGCTCGGGACAGGTGTTCGTCTCCCGAGACATCACAGATGCACTCTGACCCGTCCCTTCCCACTGCTGGGGTGCCTCTCCCATGAAGATGCTGACCTTCTTGACGCGCCGTTTACACAGCAGGCCTGCAATTTAGATCCATTGTAGGAAGATCTAAAAGAGGTCCCCTTGGTAAGTGCAGTCTCTACCGTCTTAATTCTCATGGCTCACTCTTGACAACACCTCAACATTCTGTTTCTCTAGGGGGCACAGAAGGAGAGGAGACAGAGAGGAACCCGCAGGAACAAGATCAGAGCAGCCAATATTAAAAAAAAAAAAAGTTTACTTATTTATTGTGAGAGATAAAGAGACAGCCTAAGCAGGGGAGGAGCAGAGAGAGAGAGAGGGAATCCCAAGCGGGCTCCACGCTATCAGCACAGAGCCTGACACGGGGCTCGAACCCTCGAAACCGTGAGATCATGCCGAAACCAAGAATCGGATGCTCAACCAACCGACTGGGCCACCCAGGTGGCCCCAGATAGAGCAGGCAGTATTTCTAAGTACCTCAGGATGGTCTCTAATTTTTAAAGGCCACCAAGCTAGATCCAAAGTACGCCAAACACCTGGTGATGTTGGCTTCAAAACCAACAGGAACATCCAAAAGGAGCCCCTCTCCACATCGATGTCCACGCAGCAATTTGTGCAGAGAAAGGCATGCTTGTCCCCTTCAGCGTATACTGGGTCCAGCAAATATCTCCCTCCTATAGGATGGACTCACCAGATTAGACATTTAGCTGGAGCCCACATGTGGTTACAAATAACTATTTGCATTACAAAACGGTTCTAAGGGAACTTGGGCGATTAGCTGAGGCTGCGTGGACGGCCCGAATAATGCATCACCATTTATTGAGTGAGCGATTACTGAGAGCCAAGTAATCCATTGTGGAGAACTCCCAGTGAGCTCTGAGTGCAGACCAAGAGCAGCCCGGGGCCCGCTGATCGGGCTGCACAAAGACCCCTCCAAGGAGCACATGAGTTCATTCAGTGCCTGGCTGGGGCTACGGGGATTTTGCTGCGAAAGGGACACAGCCGCACAGAGGAATCAAAACTGCCCCCCAGCACCAGTAGCCCAAGCACAGCCTCCACCAGTCTCGGCTTGTTCTGCCCATTTCTCCAGGTGCCGTGGTCACCGGGACCCAATGGATGCCTCCCACACCCTCCAGGGAGCTGCACACACAGAGCCGCCTAATAAGCTCTCTGCTAAGTCAATGTCTGAGTGATGATCATCATCATAATTATGCACTTTGCCGGACACTTCACATGCATTATTTCATTTCATCCATACCAACCCCGCCAAGTGGGTTCCATCGGCTCATCTGAGAAGGGAGGAAACAGGCAAGGGTGTGACCTGTCCACACGAGTCATGGTGGCCCCGGGAGCCTGGGCCGCCCCCACCCACCCGCACCCTGACCATTAGACGCCAAGTTTGTTGTCAAAGGCACGCCCCCTCTGTGCTAGGGAAGTTCACTGGGCGACGCAAACGTGTCCTCCAACCTCAAATGTTACTGTGATCCCTAATCCCACCCATCGGAGGATAAACACCGGCCAGAGGAAAGCCATGCCACAGACATGAGAGAACGGAGGCCAGAGTCTGGGAGGCATGAGACGGTGGGCTGAGGACAACCAAAGACAAGCTCGCTTTCACTTCGGGGAATTTAGACACCAACACAAAGAAGCCCAAACCAAATTCAGGAAAGCCACCCCCCCCCCGGCCCCCTCCCCCACCGGAAAGAAGGGCGCAGGGCACTGCGTGCAGGTCTTACTTCCAAACAAAGCCCGCTGAGGAGGTTGGAGGAATAATTACAGCATGCAAATATCATGTGATTTTTGTCACTGATCTTGTAACATGAATAGCCGGGTTCATGTGTCTCCAATTCAAAATCCCAAATTGAAGACTTATGTGGAGATAATTATAAGTGAAAATCGAACGCAGGCCTGGAAAACACCCCGCTTTCCTCATGAAATAACCGCATGCCTCGAAGAGCCTGGGTTCCCAGAGGCAGTCCTGACCGGCTGGACCGCGTCGGCCAGGGCGGGGTCAGGAGGAGAGTGGGAGGGGTCGCGCCAGTCCCCAGTGGACCCCAGGAACCTGCGCGTGAGGTCCGTGCCCCAAGCCAGAGGGGGCACATGCACCTCCTGAGTTCACTGCAGCAATCGTACATCCTCTAACAAAAGCTGTCATTGAACAGGAGATTAAAATTGCATAAGGAGAAAAAGTGGGTTTTTTCCCCCCAAATCTCTCAGTTGGAAAAAAAAAAAAAAAAAGATGGTGTGTCTTCCAAGGGCCATTTGTGCAGACTTATCCCACCTGCATCACCGGGCCACCCTCTCACGCACAGCATCCCTCGTCCCTCTTCTCAGAAAGTTGTTAGTGACCCAACTGGAGAGGAATCCCTAGAAGAAGTCAAAGAGACATGCCGGGCTGCCTTGGGGAGCCGTGTTTGGCTGTGAGCATAAAGCGATACCCCTGGTCAGAGCGCCCCGGCCTCGACTTTCATCTCCAAATCGACATCCTCTTTACTCCACCCTGCTCTCCCTGCAGGGCTCTGGCCTCAGGCTTCCTGACCCCCCGCACCCCCCACCCAAGTCCACAGGGCAGACCCCGAAGGCCCCAGCCTCTCCCACAGGGCTCGCAGCGCAGCGCGAGCCCCGGCTGGCCCCACACCGGCTGCCCTCCTTGCCGAACCTCTTCAAAGAGGTTGCCGTGTCTCGACATTGCCTGGCTGCCTGGAGCATGGCAAGAGGTCACCATCTGACCCCCGAACTATTAAATCTTTTTAAAGTGTAATCTTCAGGGGATTTCGGCTGTAAATAAAGAACACTCCACATGTAAAAAATAAACTTACACTCATGACTTCATGCGTGACCCCGAGTTCAGTTTCTGTTTGTGATTTAGCAGAGGGGAGACGAGGCGTGCAGCGTGCCGTCGGCAGGCGAGCAAGTGGGTTCACTGAGCGGCACTGTGGAATCACAGCCCAGAGAAGCCACCCCACTCCACGGCTAGGAAGGTGCCACCCAACAGCCACACGGCCAATAGGTGGCACAGCTGGGCAGCCCGGCACCTGTGACCATGGCAAGCTCATCCCCACTCTGGGCACATCCAGGGGCCGTTCACGTGTGACAATGGGCCGGGCCTTTTCCAGGACTTGTTTCCAGGGCCATTATTCCACCCAGGCCATGGTCCACAGAATTGGACTCTCTGAGGGCAATGTCTAAGATTCTGTGCCCGCTCGCCCTCCAGATCGCTGGGCTGCTCTGTGGCAGGAGAAGAGAGGGAGACCCAGGGTTCAAGTCTGAGGGGATCCCCACGTCAGAAGGTGAGACGCTGTACCTCAGCCCTCACCCTCCTGCAGTGCTTGTATGCACAGCCTTCGTGGACCCTGCCATAGCCACTGGACGCTGACAAAACAGATGTTAGCCACCCTGTTTTCCATTTTCTAGATGAAGAAACCGCTCGAAGAAACCCCACAGCCCCACAGTTATCAGCAGCTCGACATTCACTGACTGACACAGCTCGGGGTTGTGGCTCCGTACCAGCTGCCTCTATTCCCAGGCTCCAATACCCAGCTGAGGTGTCCAGGCAAGGGTGGGGGTGACAGCCACATACAAATCACGTCCAACTAGAGCCATCTTCTGTCCTTCAGGGATGGCAGAGCGTGGGGGGAGTGAGAAGGGGCTTACGTGCAATCTGACACCAGCCCCCACAAAAACCCTTGCTGCCATGTCAACTGTTATTCCCTGTGGGTTAGGAAGACATGAGCCCGGACACCAGAAAAATCTCCAGGAGTTTTCCCAAGTCTGAGATGCTGATATGCACGAATTTAGAACAAGAGCACTCATATAATGAGTCCTGCTCACTGTAAGACTTGGTGCAGACATGTTTCCCTCCCTGGGCCTCCTTTCCCTGTGGGCAGTGAAAGATCTAGAAGGCATCATATGGAGTCTCTTCACCATGAACTCTTTAGGGTGACCTGGCCCATCAGTCTTCAGGAAGCACTGGAAGAAGAGAAGGAGTTTTTTGGAAGAAGAAACGGTATACATAAACTTACCAGGAGGAGGAAGCTCTAACTTGGTCAGGGGAGGCCAACCAAGGGATCGTCAGGGGTTCCCTTGCCTGAATCTCTCACGAGAATATAAGGCCAGGCATGTGGAGTTCAGAAATTTGCACCGTGTAGATGCCCATGACACAATGGATGGGTGGACAGATGGCTGGCAAGATGGACAGATGGCTGAGGGAGGGTAGGCAATGAGTGGATGAGTGAATAGATGAGTAGATAAAGGGAAAGAGGGTGGAAGGATGGATGGAGAGAGGGACAGCAGAAAGGAGAGATGATTAGGTAGAGGGACAAACAGAAGCAGACGAACAGAGAGCAGAAGGGCTAGAAGGAAAGACAGAGGGCAGTGGGTAGAATAATGAAGGACTGAACACTGGCCGAGGGAGAGAAACTGAAAGGGAAGGCGAAGGTTCGAAGAACCAGCAATGTCCCCTCTAAGCATGGCCATGACCGCCATGCCACCCAACCATGGAGGGGAGAACAGCCTCTCCCCACACAGTGCTGCCTTCTCTCTCATGCTCCCAACCCGAGAACCCTGCACCCCTGGAACCGATTCCTTATGAAGTCCCCAGTCAAGTACTGATAGAGATAGTATGTTTATTTTTTAAACAGGAATGAATTATTCAGCACTTCTAAATCCAGAACACATCAAATCTAAAACGACACACACTGTGCTTTTCCCCCTGTCCCTGCATACACTTAGAAATATTCTGTAATTTCTTTAAAAGAATAAAATTATTGATTGTGGGTGAATTAGCAACTCAAGAAAGATCCAGATGCAAACAGGAGGTGGGAGGTGTTGCTGGACTGGAGTTAAGTGCCTGAGGAGGGGGGGGGCGGTCTATGAGGAAGTCTGGGAAGAGGTGGAAAGGCAGGGGGCAGGCGCCAGGGTGGGCTTGGGGAAGAGGCGACGTTTGTACAATGTTGGAGCGGAGCAGAGAGAACTCCCCACCCACACTCGTTCCCACCTCCGGCAGGCATCACAGGTGTGGATTCTGCCAGCAGGTCTCGGCTGGGTGAGGAGGTCAGGAGACCCCTTTTGAACGTCCCCAGCACTGGTTGGGTGAGTTGTGGGCTCTGGCTCATCAGGAATATCACAGAGTTCTGGCCCTGAGCCCAGGAAAGGACCAGAGACCCTAGGGTCCTCAGCTCCTGGCTCTGCTTCTCATGGCTGGTTCCCATCAATGGGCGAGAGGACACCTCAGACTCCCCCACCCGTCCTCGTAGGTCTGCTTCCCTAGAGGAACCAGGATGTTCTGAATGCTTTGAACCTCAGTAAACCTCTCCCATTAGGTGCCCAGCCTTTCCAGCAGGACCCCCATGAAACCATGTGAGGCGGGAAGAGCCGAGCCAGAGTGGTCTCAACAAGGCTGCGCCCCACCGGCTAGTGCTTTAGCCCTCCGCCCTGACTTGTTAAGTCTGCAGACAACTGGAAGCCCCCATGTGGGAATGAGAAAAAGGAGCTTGGGTCAGGGAGGGCAAATATGGTGGGCCCGTGGGAGGTTCCTGGCTCTCTCTTGGTGTCAGGGAACAGAAAGTTCCAGAAACACGATGGAAGCTCCCAGAACTTTGATCGTTTCAGCCACAGAGCATTGATTAGATGGCACAAGAAGGGAATTCCAGGAAAAAGGCAGCTCCTTATGAAGACTGGGGTCACTTCCAGTGGGCTTGGCCAAGGGCCAGGGTTTCAAGGGGCCCCTGGAAGCGTGTGATTCCTGCGGGCCCTGCCCAGAAGGAGCCTGAAAAGTCCCTGAGGCAGCAGGACTAAGTCCCATGAAAACAGAAATCTGTGAGAACGGGTGGAAAAGCGGAGTGGTGTCTTCTAATTGCCCCTCTGGGAGTCAGGCCTAAGGAAATAACCTGAAGTAAGGGAAAAAATACCTTCTTGTACAGAGATGCTCATCACAGTGTTTTTTATATTAGAGAACTATTGGAAATAACTTGAATGCCAATAATAGAGGAATTGTGAGGTAAATTATGGCACATCTGTTCAAGGGGAAGCAGTGGCGATTAAGCACGGCGGCCATAAACTACATGGGAATTCAGCAAAACACAAGTCACGTGAGGCCAGGGAAAAGCATTTAAAACTATGGGTACAATTGTTACAATTACAAGATGACTGTACAGTGAAAAAACGTGTATGAGAGGGGAAGATAAAAAGCAAGGTTACCGAAAGGTTAGCACATGGTTCGTGTTGGAATGGGGGTGGGGGGGGAGTTTGGGGGTGCTGTGGCGGCTCCGTTTTCCGCTTCCTCTGTGTGCCAAATTTGTGGTACCGGATTAAGATTTCCCTTGTGATTCTGAACTACAAACGTGGGGAGCGGCGCTGTAGTGCAAACCCCACGTTTGCCCAGCGTCCAGAGCAGAGCAAGCTCAGAAGAGGTGGTGTGCCTGGAGGACGGTGGATTTGCAGAAATGAGTGAGGGCTGCAGAGAAACAAGGCATGTGGAGGGTGGGGCCCCCGACAGCGGAGGCTGGTTTCCTTATACCACAACTACCAGGAGGACGGGGTGCGGCCCTGGAGGGGAGCCTCCTAGGATGGTCCACACCCAAGGGGAGCAGATGCCAAGGGCAGAATGATGGTCCAGGAGGACAGGGTCATTTCTGTTTGCTCACTGCTGCACTGCAAGGCATGTGACACATTCATATTAACTACGTTAGCAATTCATACGTACTACTTAATATACGGTACAGTTGTGTTCAATCAATTCAATACACCTCTGTGTTTGAGGATACGTCCAGTGCACAGTGAATCTTCAATGCTGTATACAAATGGAATGATAGGCCCGGATTCTACTGTAAGCCAAGTCAAGGAGAGATCCGAATGCCCCTTAGTGGAGGAAATTAATCTGGAAATCACTGGGGTAACCCAGGTCAGGAAGGGGAGCCTTTATTCTTCCCTGGGCCCAATTTCCCCAATACCGTGGATGCTCCCACTACCCAATCCTCAAAGCCTCCCCAACAGGGCTCCGCACATCAGACCAGACACTGTCTCTGTGCCTTCCGCTCCCAAGATCCTGTGTGTTCTTGCCTGGCATCCAGGGGCTAAAGAAGACCTTAATGACCGGAGAAAGTACAATTTGCTCAGGAGAAGCGCATTCCGTGATTTCTCCCCGAGAAAGACCAAGAACATTCCGTAGGAACAGAGCCCAAAGACTTTGATTACAATTGACTAGAATGGGCCCACTAGACTTCTATTTTCAAATGAGAAGCCACTTATTCAGTTTCATGCCAAGATTAGACATGAGAGAAATTTTTGTAAGTTATCTGGTTTTAAGACAAAAAAACACTACGGCGGCCATGAAAACGCTGCTCACTTCTGGGACAGGCCTTCTGGAATTCAATCAACGTGATTTTTCATCATCCATGTTTCCCCCTTCAAGTCCGCTTCTCCCACTGAACTCCATTTCACCAAGGCTGGTAAAATGTTTGGAAAGGAACAGATGTCAGAACATGGGGATCGCTAGTAACACCGATGGGAGCCAGTGATTTCTTCCCTGTCCAATGGCAAAAGGATGAAAAATAATCCAGACTGTATACAGTCATGCAAGATTTACTGAAACATTAATGGCTATAAAAAGGAAGTATATACAAAGCCATCTCCGGTTTTTTTCCCAAAACATCACTAAGGGCAGCGCCTTATTTTTATGTTATTTTATTTTATTTTAATTTGTGAGAAATTTGACTGTAAACTGAAAGGTCTCCATACGTTTAAACCCTCAAATATCCACACAAATACAGCTGATGATATTGATTAATGTTTATTAGCTTGTTCCAAATATACTTGCATCTTAGTCAATTCTGCCATTTAATAATTTTGCTAAATCTCAAAAATGGAGATGCAATCTTGCCTTTAAGAAGGCAGCCTTGCTAGTTATTTACAGATTGTAACATTTACATAAGAGTTTGGTTTAACAAGAGATATAAATATAGATAAAACCCTTAGGACTTCATTCTTTAAACTGCCCTCTAAAAATCTGCCCTGCAATTTGCAAACTGAATTTTGTGCAGACTATTCTTGGAAGCCTTTGTGAATTAGGGAGAACTAACTCAAAGCAAGGGCTGGCTAATCACAATTTTGCAAATTGTACGTAGCAATCATCCTCACATTGTGAAATTCAGATCTATAAAATGCTGATGTTTTAAAGTTGAAAAATAAATTAGCTCACTAGAACTATTTCGCAAAAAAAAAAAAAAGAAAAAGAAAAAAAACACATCAGTCTGAGGCTTTACAACTAAATTATTTGTTTAAAAAAATTAAAAGATAGTCACATTGGTAGCAAATAATAAATAAAGGCAGACTATCATTGCAGCATGATCCTGCCACAGTCATCCCTCTGATGGAGAGGGCTCCCCGCCGGCGTCCCCAGCTTCAAGGCACCTCCTATAAATACTCACCTGCCTACAGCACGTAGATCCCGAAACTCCCCAGAATACACTTGTGGCCATGCCGAGACTTCTATTTTAAACGCCTCCAGTGTATTTGTCTACGATCTGGAAAACGCTCTCAGACAGGGAAGGGATTAGTCAACATATTCTTTGATATGTCATCTATTCACTTGCTATAGCCGATTCACGGCTGTCCAGCCAGAGGAGTTGGCAGTTAGCATGGGTTTATTTGTTAAAACCAATGCCATCTGGGTGACAAAAACTGTAATAATACCAAATGTGAAGGAAGAGAGGGAGTTGCCTCAAACCCAGTGTGTCTGATAACGGAATCGCCCTGGGTGAAGGAAGCTGACCTCGGGGTGGGAGGCGGGGGGCTTGCCCACAGAGAACAGGACACACAGGAGCAGGGCTGCGGGTCCATTCCCAGGGAATGTTCTATAGATCATTACCCTGAGACGCGAGATGTGAACACATGCACGTGCATACATGTGCACCCATACGCACACATGCAAACACACAGGTGTGCACATACATACACATGCACACGCACACATGCATCCAGTGTGCCTTCTGTGAGCCCCAGTGCCCCATGCTGCAGCCTACAGACACAGACAGAGGTGAACGCAAAGGCTCGAGCTCATCAAATCCTATTTTCTCAAGCTCCAAGACCTCTCCACAGCCTCTGGCTCTAGTGGAGTTTTGTGATATTTAGAATTACTTGACATAAGCCCACATTTAAAAATACTCTAATTCCTTTGCAAAGGCAACTGCCCGCCCTAGCCATGGTCTGTTCATTTCATTGGCTCTTCTCAGACTTAGGTCTGGTTTGCTCAGTTCCCTCCTCCTTGTTGGCTATGACACCAGGCAAAATAAATGCAAAGTGATGTCCGATATAGTATTACTCCATCTTCGCGCACGGTCACCTCCTCCAGGGTTGCCACAACACGGCTCAGGGCACACCGTAAGCATGCATCTGAACCGCACAGGCTGTTGGGATGGGCCTCCGGTAAGCTCAAGGGATCCTGGGGAAAGCTGGCGGAGATGCTTTTTTTCATTTAAAAAATGACCACAACGTCCTTGGAAAAATTCTGCTGCTTAGCCTACAGCTTTGGCATTTTGTGTAACATTGCTTCTAGAAAGCAAATATTTATATTAGTAAATACCATCAAGATACGATCTGCAGTCAAGTATTTTCTATAGGTAGCTGTTAGAAGCCAGAAGAGACATTATTGCCTAAGTGGTGAAGAGCGAAAACAAGATGTTGTGGGCCTCTAAGAAGAATTAAGGAAAAGCCTTATGTTGTTTTTTTAGCATTTCTGCTCCCGATTCTGAATGCTGACTCAACACTCAGTTACAAGGTAAAAATCCTCCAGAGATAATGGTCAAAGGTCGTGGAAACTCACCTCGCCCTCCCAGGAGAATGCCAGCGCCCCTCCAGCAGGCAAGATGCTCACACCGGTGCCCAAGATCTACCCCACCAGCACATGAGGAGACTGGGTTCAAACACACATGCCCCCGGGCCTCCCAGAGCACAGATCCCCGGTGGAGATGAGGCGGGAAGCAGAGGGGCACCCACTCTTGGGCTGCTGGGCTTCTGGAAGGGCTGTCTCCACATACGGACATGTGGGCACAGGTGCAGGACCCTGGGTCCTGGGCCTGTAGAGAAGTGTCACCTGCCATGTGTCTTCTCTGACCTCAGAGGTACCTGCAAGAGACTCTCCCAACACCTGCAGGTGGCTTGAGACCACGAGACTGGGGTCAAGTCCTAGCTGGGACAGGAGCTGGCCGGCAAACGTCAGGCAAGGCCATAAGCCCCCACCCTCGGTTCCCTGGTGTGTAAAGCCAGAATACTGACACCTGCCTTCTGGTACAAGAGGCGAGTCTAGGCTCCTGGAGAGAACGAGGATCACTGTGTGATATACATATCTTCAAAGTTAAGTTATTGAACTACAGACTCTCAGAGCATTGGACACCTTAAAGACAGTGGAGACTAACCCTCACAATCAAGGGGGCAGAGTGAGGCCTTGTTTAGAACCCGTCCCTCCCAGCCCAGGCTTTGCCTAATGCCACGCTCTGCTTCCCTGAGCTACATCCCTGTCTTTATGTCCTCAGACTCCCCAGGGTCCACAGCCAGGCTCCACAGGGCTGTCTCCCCCATGCCAGAGCAGGGCGAATGTGCTGGTATCCTACCTGGACCAAGAAAAGCCATGGCTGGAGTCAGCCCGGGATTCAGAGGCCCGCACAGGCCTAAACAGACAAACAGTTTGGCCATTACGCGTGAGAACTAGGCCCCAGAAACTACCTCTGTAACTTCCCCGACTACCTCAACATATACCCAGAATGCCTTTATGGGATGAAAAGCAGGACACATGCTCTGCAACGTAAGAGGATGATCATAGCTCACTCCCTCATGCCCAGACTACTGCACGATGCCTTGCCTCTATGCCCCTGTTCTCCCTGACCCTTCTTTTATTCTAAAGAAGTCCACGTGGGGCACCTGGCTGGCTCAGTCGGTTAAGCGTCCGACTTCGGCTCAGGTCATGATCTCACAGCTCATGAGTTCGAGCCCCACATTGGGCTCTGTGCTGACGGCTCAGAGCCTGGAGCCTGCTTCAGATTCTATGTCTCCCTCCCTCTCTGCCCCTCCCCTGTTCTCTCTCTCTCAAAAATAAAGATTAAAAAAAAAATTCAGACATCTGGGTGACATGCATGAAAACACTGAATGCCTCCAGCAGTTTAAAAGAAAATAAGTCCAAGATAATATTTAAAATATGCAACAGAAGGTTAATGCCCAACATATGTAAAGAGCTCTTAAAAATCAATGACAAAAAATATAGAAAAATGAAAAAACTGTTAACAAGTAGTTTATAGAAAACAATGCAGTGGCCAATACACACATGAGAAGATAGTTGCACTATTAATGAGGGAAATCTAATTCAAAAATACCAATTTTTATGCTTCATATTGGGAATCATTTGAAAAAACAACAATACTCAGTATTGGTGAGGTTTCGGGAAATTAGTACTATGAATACAATATTGGTAGACATGCGTATAATGAATATACGCAGTATTACTTTGAATGGAAATTTGTGATATCTAGCTAAAAATTAAATACATATCTAGTGACCTAGAAATATGAGTTCTAGAAACGCGTCCTACAGAAATACTTGAGCTTTCTCACTGCAGCCCTAGAAGTACAATGTAGAAGGGAAAATAAAAATTGCCTGAACATCCATCCATATGTATATGGTCACATACACGCAGATATGCCTTATTATAGAGAAGTTATACAGAAGAATTATGTGGGGTGGGGGGTGGGGAAGAGCACAAAACAGAATCGCAAACAGCAATAGAACTGCATGAGCACAAAGGCCTTTTGAGAGATGCCATCCAGGTGGGGGTTCTGTGGGGAAGGAGCTGGTTGTGGGGGACGGCAGGTGGGTGGGTACCGTGCATCTTCCATGGTGCCATGGCCAGAGCTGGCCACATTGCGGGTGATCGGGAACCATCCGTCTGGATGCACAAACAAGCAAATGGTCATCCCAGCTAGTAATGGCTCCACCCGGAGGAAGAAAAAGGCTTGAGCACGGTCAGGGCACACCAGGATGCCCATCTTGTGCCTAGCCCTGGCTCCCTCCCCCAGACACAGTCCTCTTTTCAGAATGAGCAACGGCCGTACCAACCACCTATCCAAGGCCCCACCTCATCTCCAGGCATGAGAGAGACTGCGGTGGGGGGCCTCCTGGGCCCACAACAGAGACCTTTCCGTGGGCCAAGTGAAAGCCACTTAGGTCAAAATGGAAGGTGATCCCAACGACGTGAACCCAACAGTGAGCTCTGTGTCCCAGAGCCCCTGTACTGGCCTGTGCCCGCAGACCTCTCTGGACCCAGAGAGGGCCCAGCCCTTTCTTAATGGGGAGGCAGACAAGGTAGAAGGCAGCACAGTGGGTGGCCTTCTGGAAACTGGGCTTCTCGAGGAACAGGCTGTCTGCAGAAGTGCCTGACCGCACAGCTGTGGCTGACCGCAACAGAGCCATCCCGACAGGGCCGGGAGCCCCTGGAACAGGAGAGCCCTGCGAACGCCACAGCCTACACCATCAGACCCCCCGCCACGCAGTCCACAGCCTACACAGGTCTGCCCGAGACTCCACCCCAAAGGGAGCCCTCAGCGCACCTTGAGCTCAGTCCACCAGCCTCCCACGGGGGCCCGGGGTCGCCACCCCTTCGCTCTGATGTGTCTGTGCTGCAGGAGGGCAAGACCCTCTGCCAACGTGCAGCCTGAGAAGACAGTGTCACCCTCAAGAACTAAGGAAGCATATGCTTAGGACACGGACAAGGCAGAGCCACCCCAAAACGAGAACGTTCGGTATTTCCGAAAGGGCAACCAGGTCATCCCTATGGCAACCCCAGACCTTTGCCGAACTTCTCACACCTATGTTATGGCCTGGCACTGGTCTTTACCCTCAGCCGCACACCTGGGAGCGAGAGAAAAGGCACTCTCCTCTCTGTACTGAGGCCACCGGCACCGTTCCTTGGTTCCATTACACCTCTTCATTGGGAGACTCAGTTTCACCTCCTGGCTTTTCTTAAAGGCTGAAAGGGGGTGGGGGGAGCGGGTCCACCTATACTCAGGCTAGTGAAACCTGGACCCAAAAGGCCAACGGTCATACCAAGCCACAGACCCTCGTGAAGCCATTTTTGGCCGAGGTCCCTGGGAACACTAGAATCCACTGCTTGAGCGGATAGGCCACGAGGCCTTCCTTTCTGTGACACCAGAAGACTTGGGAAGGCTATGGCGTGGATGTGAGAGTGAGGGGTGCTGCGGAGGAGAGCGCGGAGCTCCAGGGAGAGAAGGCACCACCACAGAGGGTGCGGAGTGGGCAGGCTTCTCCCTGACTCCTGGAAACAGGGCTGTGCGTGGCCAGACCACGGCTCCAGCCTGCGCTGGCTGAGGCAGAAACCAGAGCGAGGGAGACAGGGTAGAAGCCCTGAGAGGAGGCCAGCTGCCATACTGGATTTCCATTGGGGGGCGGGGTCCCTCTTTCCCACTCAAAGTTACTTCACACCAGCCAGAGGCCCAGGTGGGTCTGCTCCGCCAGGGGAGAGTGGACCAGAAAGCTCATTAGACAAGGCACCTGGGTGGTGAGG